>NW_027070228.1:63362-163085 GCF_002906115.3 Quercus suber
AAAAAAAAAAAAAAAAAGCGTAGGAGGGGAGGGTAGAAAACTCTATGCATTAAAGGTAATATAAATGGAGATGAATACCAACGCGCTCGCTAGTGGTGATTAGGCAACTTGAATCAAAGACAAAAGTTTTATTGGCCCATGGTATGGCAACAATGGCCCACAATAATAGCCCTATCAAAATTCTAGTAGTACATGTGGTGTTATTCATTATCGTTACGTAGCGTGGAGTCCATTAGTTCACACTAAAGACCCTTTTTTTTATTGGGTAAAAAAAAGAAAAAAAAAATAACTTAAGGGCCTAAACGAGTCTAGAAACGTTGTTGTAACTTGTAAACAAAATGACTACACTCTAGGTAGTGTAGCTTTCTTGGTGATTAGGTAGGTGGAGTCCGTGACTTGATTAGTTAATAATAATTGCCCATCAAGAGAGTCCCTCAATGCCTCTAGAAAAATCTCCATCTACTTCCTGGTGTTCTGTCAACCGCTCAACTCGAGTTATTCAGAACGGAAATGCTAGGAACACAAAAAAGTTTAATGTTCACAATATTGTGGACTCATAATTTTACTTCCATCATTCACAACTTATTATGTGTCTAGCTGTAATAAAAGTTGTGAATTTTTCTATTTCCTTAACATTTTCTTATTTGGAAATTTGTTAATTAATTACCTGCTAACTGGTTCCTTGATGGCCTTGTTTTCCCCATCAATATTTGTCTTCACTGTTTTTTTTCCCCCTTTTGTTTATAAAATTGTATTCCCCGTTAGTCTTTAGCAATTTTGTGTTTTATTATTAATTTATTCTTCAATCTACCATGGTTAAAAAGAAATTTAATGTATTTGTGATGCAAGAATAACAATAACATATAAGCTTTTGAATCCCAGCCTACGGTGAGTGGTGAAAACCACATAAGCATAGTGATTTTTGAGCATAGGCTTGTAGATGTTTTTTTTTTCTTTTTCTTTTTTTTTTTTTTTTTTTGAGAATGAGGCTTGTAGATGGTTGATGGAGTTATTCATTAAAAAAATACATGAGAAAAATTCATAATTTACAATATAACGCTTTTTATAAATGTATATAACATTCTACACATTTTACATGTTTATGATATAAGTTTACATTAATAGTACAATGTAAAGCTATAAATAAACATTAAGTACCTAATAACTGATTGATGTAAGCTTTTGAGCATAGGCTTGTGGATAGTAGATGGAGTTGTACACTTTTACTCTAAAGGTTCATTTGGTTGGAGAGGTGGAAAAGTGGAAAGATAGAAAAAATTTTAATTTCCTTTCTTTTTGTTTGGTTGATAGTGAAAAAGTGGAGGGATAAAAAAACGAGTTTGTATAAATTTACTCATATACTTTTGTTAAAAAATGGTGCACAATTAAAACAAAAAAAGTGACAAGCAACCCAAAAAAAAAAAAACAATCAATGACCCAAATTATATTAAAAAAAAAAAATCATGTCCAGGATAAAAAAAAAAAATCATGTCTAGTTAAAACAACAACAACAACAACACCAAAAAAAAAAAAAAAAAGGAAGTAGAAGAAAAACAAAAACAAAACAAAGCATCACGCTGCGGCTTCAGGAAATCACGCAAAAAAAAAAAAAAAAAAAAAGGGGCAAACGCCCAGTGAAGTAAAGAAGCAGCGACGTGAAGCCAAAGAATTGCCCAAAAAAAAAAAAAAAGCTAGGTTAAGCCCATGTGCAACCGGCCATTTTTGTCATTCAGTCATCATATTTTAGCCTCAAGTTTTCTCCTTATTTTGGGGAGAATTTTTTTGTGAGCCCAGAGAGAAAATATTTAGGTCCCACTATTTATTTTCATTCCTCTCCATCCAACCAAATATACTCCAAAAATGTTTTCTTTCCTATTTTTTCTCTAAAATTTTCTACTTGCCCTATTTCACCTCCAAACAATTACACCCTAAACGTGTTGTACAAAGTGTGGAGCTTATCTTGGCCACACAAAAAAAGCCACGTTGTAGGGCAGTACGTAACTAAGACTTTTATTTTAGACCAAAACTTGAGCCACAAAATATATAAATACAATATATATATATATAAACATAAAATAAATTCAAAACTAGATAAATACAAGAAAAAAAATTCTATATTCAATTATAGCAAAATATAAACCACAGAAAAAGGCAAAATAATTGTACTATAAATCGTTTCAATCCAATTCTCTCTAATTTATTAACAAAGAACTCAAAATTCTTTAAACCCTAAAAATTATCTAAGATTGATTTTTCAATCAATTACGCTGCAATTTCTTTGTTAATATACAAAACCAAAGAGTATTAGAAAATCATCTAAAATTTTATTGTGAAATCCAATTTTAACAATATCCATGTTTTGAGAATGCATACTTTATTGTAAACTCATCTTGCCAATGACATAAAAATAAAAATAAAACCTAAACTAAACGACTTTAGGTGGAGTTAGTTAAGCAATATGAGAATAATTAAAGAGCCAAAATTTTAACTTTGGGTAGTAATAAAAAGAGTCATATCAGCACAAAGTTACAACTAAGAAGTCTTTTTTTTTTCAAGCTAAGATTAGTATATATATATATATATATATTTTTTTTTTTTTAATTTAGCGGTGATCCCATTGTGTCATGATTTGTCCATGTCTTTGTGAACCACACAAGTGACTGGGTCGGGACAAATGAAAATAGTTGTTGATTGGTACTAGTCGTTGTGAGCCATACAAATGTCAAAAATTAATGCATTCAATGTTAGCAGAATTCAATGAATTATGTGTAATGCTGATGACTGATATGCATTAGTCTTTTTCTCACGCCGGGTTCTCCGATGTCTCTTTCTATGACAAAAATAATCGTTGTCTTACAATGAACTGGGACTCTTCGTTTGTCTCCAAATGGAAAAAATCTAACCTTTTTTTTTTTTTTTTGGATAATTAGAAAGAACATAATCAAATACATTATTCAGATTTAGTTTTGATCAATTTTGTTTCTCAAAAAAATAAAAAATTTTATATCAAATTTTAATGCTTTTATAAGATGTCACGTTTTTTAAAACTTAATTATTTAATAAGAATAATAATTTAATTTCCAATGATACATATTTAAATTTATTATTTACTATGAGAAAGATTATATTTAATCTTTTTTTCCTTCCAATATAGGTAGTGCGGGAAGATATAAATTCATATATTTATAATTGAAAGAATCGAATAACCCAATTGAAGTGTATATATATATATATATATATTTATGTATACACACGTTTATAACCAAAAAAAAAAAAAAAGAAGTTGATTTTTTATTAAAAAAAAAACTTTGTGTTTGTCATCGGTGGAGAAGATGTAAATGGAAATCACGTGAAAAGAATTCTTCCTGTAATTGAGGGAGGATAACGATGGAATAGAAAAATTATTTAATAATCAGAGAATACTATAAATGCGTACTCACCTCTCTCATATGAATTATAAACCCTATTATAAATTTAATTAGTGAGACTCATCGTTATAAGAGAGGAGGGAGTACGCATTTATGATACCCCAAAAGTACCCAATAATTACCCCGATAGAATATATAAAGTGAAGTCTTGGACTCTTAGGGTCTATTCATAGACACATTTCTACACTTTTATTTTATTAAAAAAATAATTTGATGGTGATAATAAGAGGAAAATGAGGATAAGAATCGTGATTCTCTTATTAAAGAAAGCGGTTATACTTGCATAAGTACCATTAAGGGACTTCCATTGTATCTCAAGAAAATTTAGGAGTACAACTTTTGAACCATAATTCATGCTACAACTTTCAGTTGGCCAATTGTTTTTTTTTTTTTTTTGGGTATAGAGAGTTTCAACCTATGACGTTCATTTTTTATGATAGCTTTTTATCATCAGACTAAGTCACCAATCAGTTTTTGGTGTAGATGGGGATTGAACTCCAGATTTCTTATACAACATCAAAGATTTTATCAATTGAGCTAACTGGAACTCAGGTCGGCTAATTGTTAATATTGGAGAAAAATTGATGAATTCATATGAAAGTAGTGGGTTCCCGTTAGTTTAACAGGTAAAGTATTTGATGGTTGAATAAGAAATCTAAGATTCAATTGATTAGTCTTATGGTCTGATAATAAAGAGTTATCATCAAAAGCAAACACCATAAACTAAAACTTTCTTAAAAATAAAAATTAAAGTAATTTTTTTACCACTGTCATTCACCATAGATCATTTAATCAAATAACAACAAAAGTTGTGACAAAAAATTTGGTCATAAAAAAAATAATAATAATAAAAAATATCTCTCGCACCATCTACTTTCATAAATGTCTAGTTATCAAACTATGATTTGTAAACCAGGTGAAAATAGCTAAATACCACATTTTTGCAAAATTTGTCGCAAACTAGTACTATTTCGGAAATATTTAGCAAAGTATCACTTTTTTAGTACTCAAGTTCCACAAAATCGAGTTCTAAATAGTACTCGAGTTTAGTTAACTCGAGTTCCTAGTGAGTTGCCAACGTGGCATTGCTGACCTAGAATTTGTGTAATTAAAAAAAAAAAATTTGGTACTTGATATTATTGAAATCGAGTATCTCTTTATGGCTTGACATTAGCAAACAAATCATTAAATGACTTGCATGCCCATGTCAGGAAGATGCATGATATTCAAGAAGTTTCATGCGTGAAGAAATGTAAGAGCTTGCATTAAATGTTTTTCACAAATTGTCAAAGAAGATGGCCAGGAACAACACTTGAAATGCAAATCAAATTCATTCTTCTTTTATTTTGGCCGAAATGGATGACAATTTGGCCATAAATGCTTGCCATTTTCTTTGACTTGACAAGTTTCATGTCAGTGTAACTATTGATATTTTGGCTGAACTTTGGCTATAAATAGATGGTGAATTTGAGAAAAAAAAAAGGGTACTTGACTGTATAAAGCTCAAGTACTATAAAGAAGTACTTGATTTCAGTAATATTGAGTATCATACTATTTTTTTTTAACTTCACAAAATTTCAGGTCAGCAGTGCCACGCTAGCGACTCACTAGCAACTCGAGTACTATTTAAAACTCAATTTTGTGGAACTCGAGTACTAAAAAAGTGATAGATTGCTAAATATTTCTGAAACAGTGCTAGTTTATCATAAATTTTGCAAAAACGTGGTATTTGACTATTTTCACCAAATGCTGTTTCGTATTTGAATTGTTGAACTCGTGAAACAAATGCTGAGCTCTCAAGATCGCCTTTATGGCATTAACTACACTGTCCTTTTTGAGCCAACACCTAATTTAGGGCATTGATTTTTTATTTTGAAAATTAAAGGTATGTTTGGATACTGCTTATTTTGCTGAAAATGAAAATTTATTCCTGAAAACACTATAGCAAAATAATTTTTAAAACGCAAAACACTATAGCAAACTTATTGCTGCATTTTTTACAAGTTAGCTGATCCATGAACAGTGCCGTGGGACCTAGGATTTAAAACGTAAAACGCAAAAACGCGCTAGGTAAATGCACGCTAAGTGTGTGTTTGGCAACAATTATTTTTGCCAACTTATTTTACTATTCAGCTTATTTTTACTACTATTCATGGGTTCAACTACACTTTTTAGTACTATTCATGAGTCTCACTATACTATTTCAACTAACTTTTACCTTTATCTATAGTACTTTCAGTAAAAAGTTTTCAGTTTCAACAAAATAAGCGGATCCCAAACACACCCTAAGTGTCCGTTTGGATAGATTATTTTTTGCTAACTTATTTTACTATTAAGCTTATTTTAGCTACTATTTATGGATCTCACTGCACTTTTGGTACTATTCATGGGTTCCACTATACTATTTTAGCTTATTTTTACCTTTATCTACAGTACTTTCAATAAAAAGTTTTCAGTTTTAGCAAAATAAGCAGATCCCAAACAAATTCTAAGTACACATTTTTAGATTCACACTTTTAAATTTGGATTTTAATATATTTTTTTTTAAGTAAAAAAAAAATTAGGGGCGATCCAATAGTCTCATTGTGAGCCACACAACACAAGTGAATGGATTGGGACTACTAATGAAAATACTAGTCATACGTGAATTCTACTAACACTCTTTGTGAGGAGAAATTATAAGGTCCTCATAGTGGACAAGTGATGTGGTTTACCATTCCATTAAAAGACTTCTACCTATTTAAAATTTCTAAGTTATAAATTTTTTTAAAATAGAAATTGATTACTGACTTAGCAATTTTAAACAAGTGGGAATCTTTTAGTGGAATGGTAGATAAGTGATGTGGTCCACCAAAGGATTGTGTAATTTCTCGTGAGTGAGCCACACAATTGTCAAAATGCATTAAATGTTAGCAGAGTTCAAAGATTATGAACTTTTGTATCAATAGGCGTCAAGACATACCAAAATTGACATCAAAATTCACACTCGTATAAGATAGTAGGGATGACAATGGGTGGGGCAGATCCAAAAGATAGGGTATTCATCCTCGCCCACATGGTTTTGTTTTACTTTGTTTTTACCCTGATCCACATGAGAGGGAAAATTTTCTTACTCCATTCTTGCCCCTTAGGGCCCTTCGAAACCCCGCCCCACCTTGTAAAACTCTACTTCTTATTAATTTACTCACAACTATTACAATTATTTTTAAGAAAAAAATTTTCATTAATAAAAATATACTTAAAATCAAAAATAAATTTATCCCATCAAATCAAACTAATTTTTAGTAAAAATTGAATAATATTATTAAAATTTTTAACAAGACAATATCACAACAAAAACAAAAATCTAATAATACAAAATCAATGATTCAATAGTATATAAATTTGTTTATAATAAAGACAAAAGAAATTGTTAAAACTGGTATCTTATTTCCAACCTTGCTAGAGAGAGAAAAAGAAAAAAGAAAAAAGAAGAAGATAGAAATCCTTGTTGAGTAAAATAAATAAGTTGGTGATATGTTTGTTTAAATAGTAGAGTTTAAGGATATGAAAATTTACAATCTAACCCTTATCAATGTGGGGCGGGGCGGGTTAGGTCTAAAAAGGCTAAATCCATCCTTGCCCCACCCTATGGTGCGGGGTTAAATCTCTCCCCATCCCCACCCCACCACCTTTGCGGGCTGGGAAAAATTCGCGTGGGCTGAAGTAGGGAGGGGCGAGTTAAGGGGGGTGGGGCAAAATTGCCATCCCTATAAGATAGGAAGTTATTAATGGTAGATAATAAATTAGTGTCAATGGTGGGTCCATATAATCATCAACAATAACAAGTCGTTTAGGTGTGAAATTTGTTGTCAAAATTAATCATTGTGCCTGTAGCATTACTTTGTCTTAGTTGTTCTAGGATCACAATCTTTACCATTTCAATGTATGTCATTTTCACATAAACACAACACTTTTTTTTCTTTTTCTTTTTTTTTAAATTCACCATTAGCTACGTAAGAGCTTTCTCATCAACAATTGTAAAAAATTTAGTATTTACAATATCAAAACACTACTTTTACAATTTTAACACCTCATTTTATAATATACCAAACATCAAAACTTCTATTTTTTTTTTTTACAACTTCATTTAAATATTATTTCTTTATAATTTTTTATTCCTTTTTTTGTTTTTATTTTTTTCATTCTCTCTCTCTCTCTCTGGTCTCACTGTCTCTCTCTCTCCCTCTCGGTCTTACTGTCTCTCCCTCTCTCCTTCTCAGTCTCACTATATCAACCTAGCAATCATACCCACCGTCAGCCACTAGCCACCACAATTCCAACGACCATCACAACGACAGAGCCCCACGTCAATCAAGTCGATGACCCATGCCGATGAGACCGATCAACTCGACAATCCATACCAGTCACATCAATGATCCATAAACCCAAACTCATGTACTCAAAGCCACAAACCCAGACCCACATAATCGCTGGAGCACATCAAACCACGGCCCATGGCCATCGTTGAAGCATAATCATCGATGGAGCACACTCATTGGCAAACCATCGACAAAGCACAAAGAGAGAAGAGAGAAGAAAGAAGTGAGAGAGGAAAGAGAAAGATAGAAGAGAGAGTCGTTGAGGTGTATAAAATGGAATTTTTCTTTTACAATCCAGCTATGGTGCGGTCTCAAATATAAGATTGTACTATAGCTGAATCTTAAAAATTTTAAAATTTAGCAGCTTTAATGTAGAGGTGTTTTTATCTCAAAAATGCTAAAAAAATAGAATTTTTTTTTTTAATTTTTTGCATTTAAGAGCTTTAATATGAATGCTCTAAGAGAGTTGTTGAAAAAGATGTGTGAAAGGATGTTATTCTAGAATTATTGATATAAAGTTTTTTTCTACAACCAAGAAAAAAAAAATCGTTTGTCATACAAAATTTGGACCCATTTCATTTGGCTTCAAATAAAAAAAATCTAATGCATTATTTGGATATATATATATATATATATATTTTTTTTTTGTTAGATCCAAGTTACACCTGGTGTAACTCTAAGCAATGTTACACCATCCAATAACTTGTTATTAAATTCATATTTTGAAAATCTCACTATTGGATTACATGTTCTATATGTTTTTAATATGATGCTAAAAGCTCGAAAATGTGTTAAAACACAAGAGCTGTTTAGACCCCCAAGTTAAATTACGGCTTTATTGATTTTACTCTAACTTAATACTAAGTGCGGAATAGAGTAAATGCAAGCGAATAAACAAACAAATTGCTCTAACTATAATCATAATAACACAGCAGTAAAATGAAAGGTAAAAGAGTAGGAAAGAACAATGTAAACACAAGATAACACGCCAATGTGTTATCAAAGAGGAAACCGAAGAACTAGGCGAAAAACCTCTTCGCCGCCCTTTAAGCAGTAATCGATCTACTAAACAATCAGTTGGGATACATAGGATGGCAAGAGACCCTCCAAGCCTAATCTACTCAATGCACCTAAGCCCTCCAAGCTTCTACTCCAACAAGGCTTCTCAGAACCATGTCTTGTCTAACTCTCCGAATCCCGCAATATGCCCGATTGCATCTGCCAAAGCCTGACTTCTTCTACTGCTTCCCAGCAGCACCAAAACCTCACTGAACACTCTGAAAAGGTGTGGTAAGTGTTTGGGCTATCAACCTCTCAATGGTATGGAAATGGAGAGGTAGGAGTTGAGGAAAATCCACAAGCAATTGTGTAGAGAAATGTGGGTATAACAATCTCTAACTCTCAAGGTTTGTCGCTAGGGTTTTCTCTTAGAAGTACTCCTCAACATATGTGGGTAATGTGGATATATATAGTGTGGATATAGAAAATGTGTATCAGATAAGACAATCTGGCAAAATAGAATGTTTCACGGGTGTTTTGCAGGAAGGCCTTACCCGCGAGATACTTGTGAAAACTAGCTGTCTCCATCTTGTCCTGACTGTTTGCATTCTAGACATGTGTAGGGCATATGCTTTACTTTGTGAGATGCTTAGTTGCGAGCTACCCGCGAAAACACCCTAGTCTTCAATTTGCCTAGGGTCTTCACACTCTCTCTCTCTCTCTCTCACACACAATCCTTACAATGAAATCCCATAAATAATACAAGGTACAAAAGATTGAACATAATTACAATCAAATTTGGCACGAAATAAAAGCCAACAAAACACATAATTATAAATTACAACTTTACAGACGCCAATTTTTATACCAATCAGATGTTATTTACTATCAATTCACAAATTCATATTTTATGAAATATTTTAAACTACAAAAACTTGAATTTAAACAATTGATTGATGACATGACTATTGATCTTTGATCACCTTGAAATTTTGCAAATTTGGAGAATATACAAAGATAATATAATCAATGATTGATTTATTAAAATTTGCATCCAATTAAAAAATATTGAGTAGTGTAATATTAAAGCATCTCCAATGGTATAGCTAAAGGCAAAATATTCTTTATAATAGAGAATGAGACCAAAAAAAGGGTCTCCAATAGATTCTCTAAACTCTAAATTCTAAAAAAATTTTGGCTCATGAACAGTAGCTCATCAAATCTGATGGGCTACTGTTCATTCTTCAAATTTTTTTTTTCTATTATAATAATCATGTGTGAAATAAAAAAATATTGGAAGATGTGTAGTTGTTAAAAAAATAAATAAATAATAAATGAAGGAATAATATTTAAATGAGATAGAAAATGAGATAGAGAATCGATTGAAAAGTGTATTTGAAAAAATTGGTAGATAAAAGGTAAAAATCACTATTCATTCTCCAAACAGTACAAAAATTTAAGGAATTACACATTTTCTAAACCATTGAATTTTAGTAAATCCAACGGTAAAAAAAATGCACTCATTAATACTGATATTCTAATAAAGATCTCATTTATTATCCTTATTTATAATATTCTATACCTATCTCTAATCCCAAAAATAAGTATATTTTTCTCTATGCTCTCTCTTTCTCATCCACTACACGTTTCTCTCTCCTCCATTGCTCTTCCACCTCCATTTCTATAAGGATCCACCTCCACAGCCACATAGAATCTAATAGAAAAAATCTGAGACAATAAAGTCTAGTGACAACTACTGATTCATTAGAACCGAAGCATGTAGCAATTATTTTGATACATTATCATGTGGAATGGTACGGAGGATATAGAAGCATCACTACTGTCCTAGTTCACAACAAGAATCAAAGTTATTATCCTTATTAAAAAAAATGTAATATAACATTGATCACTATTATCATTGATGTCATTGAACAGGTTTTGGCTATTTGCAAAACATATTACATTTTTTAGTTTGGACACGTTTAAAGAAACTTGTTCGATGACATCGATGGTAATATTAATAAAGAAAGATTTAAAGCCAAAACTTGTTCACTATTACCATTGATGTCATTGAACAAGTTTTGGCTATTAGCAAAATATATTACATTTTGCTACGATTAATGAATGACCTGTCACTGTGTGAGGGTTGAAAACCGTGCAAGTTTGGCTCTGAGACACATGGCATATAAGCTGGGGTTGTGTACCAGGGCTTCTAATATTTGGTCTCTGCCTTCCTTTTTCGGTGATAAACAGAAGGTTAACTTTGTTGGAGTTTGTGGATTTAATGGTATTTAATGCCAAATCTCACATTTTATCCTAATAATAACTTTGATTCTTGTTGTGAACTAGGCCTGCAGTGATGCTTCAATATCCTCCGTACCATTCCACATGATAATGTATCAAAATAATTGCTACATACCTCGGTTCTAATGAATAAGTAGTTGTCACTAGACTTTGTTGTCTCGGATTTTTTGTATTAGATTTTATGTGGCTGTGGTGTGGAAGTGGAACCTTATGAAAATGGGAGGTGGAGGAGCAATGGAGGAGAGAGAAACGTGTAGTGGATGAGAAAGAGACACCAATATACCTATTTTTGGGATTAGAGATAAGTATGAAATGTTATAAATAAGAATAATAAATGAGATCCTTGTTAAAATATCAGCATTAATAAGTGCATTTTTTTTACCGTTGAATCTACTTAAATCCAATATATGGTTTAGGAAATGTATAACTCTTTACACCAGATATAACTTGAACCTATCTCATATATATTAATAATTTGATAATAAGAATGATGGAATTCAAACCTTCATTTTCTTTAGGAAAAATAACACTTTGCCCACTTATGATTTGTCCAAAAAATACTTTGCCTACATGTGATTTAAAAATTGGCACTTTATCCATATGAGGTTAGCTTTATTTATCTATCATTACCCACCTCTATTAAAAACATGGGTAAATTTGTATTTTTGTTACTCTTTTATGTCTTTCTCCTCTCAAAACATAAAAAAACTAAAAAATTGAGGGAAAAGAAGATCTAAAAGTTAGGTTTTGTAAAAATTAAAACTTAATTTTTACATCTTCTTTTCATGTATAAACTTCTAAATCTTCTATTTTAACACATTAAAAATTGAAAAAAATCAATTGAGTTCACCAGGTCTTATTCTTAGACGCATCACAGCTTAAGCTAAATTCACATACAGAAAACGCATAATTTAGTTGATATTCGTGGAGCATATCCTAGATATTCGTGAGTCATATCCTGCAATATGTAAAAACAAATATCCTTAAAACAATTGAAGACTTCCTACTGAGCAAAAAGACCCTAAACAGAAATGTTTATTATTACTCATAAAGTCGACAGATGGCTTGGACTAATGCCATCACTAAGGAGTAAGGACAGCTTCTTAATCAATTGCCAAACTTTTCGTCAAAAGAACATTTAAGGACAATTTAATTATTCATAATTTTATACTTTAGCGTCAATTAAAAAAAAAAAACACACAATATAAAAAATAGAAAACTTAATTGTTCATTGCATACTAAGAAAAAAAATAATACTAATAAGTTAATGCAAGTAAGTTACCATTCTACCCTTACAAAAATTCAAAAATTACAAAACTTAAAAATAAAAAAATAAAAATAAAAAATCTTTTTCTATACCAACCGATATTACCCGAAATTGGCTGGTATGGCTGGTACAGTCGGTATTCAAACTAGTATGAAACGTTGGCGTTTCAATACTGGTACGGTATTGACTACATTGGTTTAACTCCCAGTAGAATTTGCTTGCTTTGGCAATAGCAAATGCAAAAACTTTCATGTCAACACCCCGCACTCTTTGAGAGTAGAAAATGCATAATTTCAATTTTTAATGTGTTAAAATAGAACATCTAAAAGTTGATACATGAAAAGAATATGTAAAAGTTAGGTTTTAATTTTTACAAAACTTAACTTTTAGATCTTATTTTCTCTTGATTTTTTAGGTTTTTATGTTTTGAGAGGAGAGAGATATAAAATGGTAATAAAAATATAAATTTATCTTTGTTTTTAACAAATATGGGTAACGGGAGACAAACAGTGCTAACCTCAGGTGGGTAAAATGTTAATTTTTAAGTTACAGGTAAGCAAAGTATTTTTAAGGCAAATCATAGGTGGGCAAAATGTAATTTCTCATTTCATTTATTAAATTACACTACTATATGTAAGTACTATTCTTAGGAACCCCAATTTTATCTTGAAAAAGTTTAGAAAAACAATTTCAACGTCATAAATTTTGCTATTAGTTTGAGTTGATTAACGTGAGCAAACAGATAAAAAATTGATGAGTCCTACGATGGACCACTTAAACAAATTATAGGAAAAAACGATGGCAAATAGTGCGGTCATAAAAGATCTGTCTTTTCTCGTACCAACCAATTGCAAATATATGTATAGTTGTCAAAATATGATCGGTAACCGATTCCAAAAAATATGTGGTTTCACATTTGAATTGTGAACTCGTGAACCACGTGGTCATAGTCATATCATAAATGCTGAGTTCTCAGCAACGCCTTTAAGTACTAAGCTCTCAAAGCAGTCCTCCTCTCTATCCCTTCATTTGCACACACAATTGGTCATGGCTTCGCTTCTTCAACCAAATGCTAGAAATCTTGAACCTAACCAAAACTCCGAAACTCTGAGTTCCACAGCTTTAGAAGTGGAAATCATAAATAATCCAATGCAAAGCAACAGAGGTGGAAACGTTGTTGTTAGAAGTATGGGGGATGAGGATGGTGTTTTCTTGACATGGGAGGATTTGTGGGTGACTGTTAATGGAAAGAAAGGTAGCAAATCAATACTGGAGGGTGTGACTGGTTATGCACGACCAGGGGAGCTCTTGGCCATAATGGGTCCTTCTGGTTGTGGCAAGTCTACCCTCCTTGATACATTAGCAGGTATATCATCTTTTTTTTGTTTGCCTAAAATACTATTTACACCTTTTAAGTTTAACATTACTTCTAACTTTTAAGTCCCCGTTTAGTAAAGACTATTTTTGCTAATTTATTTTATTATTTAATTTATTTTTACTAATATTCATGAATCTCACTGTATTTTTTGATACTATTTATGAGTTTTACTATACTATTTAAATTAATTTTTACTTTTATGTACAGTACTTTTAACAAAAAATTTGCAATTTCAGCAAAATAAGCAAATTTCAAACAAACCCTAAATTTGTTTTTTTAACTAAGAAAATTCACAAATTTATACGATCTCTTGCATTGAAACAATATTTATGCACTCATTTCGTTAATATCTATTAGAATTTTCCTGTACAACTATATAAAAAATGTAGTTATTTGGACCAAAAAATAGAAAAATTATGTGGTTTTCAGATGGGTTAACGATGAAAATGTGATGAACTATAATGGAAAGGAGCATGTTGACATCGTTGTAATAGTTGAGGGCATAGTTGAAGGCCTCTGCAAGTTCCTCTTACTAGCAATTTGAGATGCATGTCTCCTAATTTTGTAAGGAAGAAGATGAAATATATACATATACATATATATATATATATATAGAACATTATGTGTGTGCCCACAACTGTTTTTCACCCAACGAGGTTGTTAAGTGCTTGTATTCCATTACTTTGCAAGTTTGAGGTTGTGGGTTCGACTATTAGCAAGCTTGACTATTACTTGAGTGGTCCTAGACAATATCAAATTCGGATTTAAGTGGGTTGGAGTAGTGACCACACTTGCCAACCCCTTTTTCTTCAATTATAATCTTCTTTTTAAAAGAAAGCTATTTTTTAGGGGCAAAAAAACCCTGCTTAAGCAATTATGTTACTACTTTTGCATATACTATGAGAACCAACAAGAAAAATGTCAATGTCAGAAAAGAAATTGAATGCCCACCACACAATATTATTTTGCTAGAAATTGGGTTTTTTTTTTAATTAAAAAAAAAAAACACAATTCAGAAAATATAAGCAAATATGATTTGACAATTCAGAAGAGCATTGTTATATATAGGCTGAGTTATACTCTAGTTGAAATTTTGTTTTAAAAACACAATTTTATTTATTAATATGAAACGTTGAAATAGTACTTTAAAAATACAATTTCACAATTATAAGTTATAACTAAAAGCATGATTTCCGCGATTTGTTCATACATGTAGTGTGTAACTATTATCACTCATTGACAAATGTCTAAATAGTCTTTTATGGCAGGAAGATTAGGTTCAAACACAAGGCAGTTGGGGAAAATTCTAATCAATGGCCATAAACAGAAACTGGCTTTTGGAACATCGGTAAGAGATAAAAGGAAAAAAAAAAAAAAAAAAAATTCTTCTCCTTATCAAATCAAAGAGAATATTTTCTTTAAAGAAATTAGAGTTTGACTTGGGTCCATTCTAGTGAATTGGACGAACAAGATTTAGAAACACGTGTGTCTAAAATTGTTTGCATGTCTACACCATGTCTTGTCTAGTGCACTAAGTGATGAAAGTTTTGCCAATAAATTAGTTTAATTATTCTTAGCCATTTAAACATACTAGTTTAATTTTTACCTTAACCTAAATATAGGCATATCTAACACAAGATGATACCTTGATGACAACTTTAACGGTGAGAGAAGCTGTGTATTACTCGGCTCAGCTCCAACTCCCAGACTCCATGTCAATGTCAGAGAAGAAGGAGAGAGCAGAGATGACAATAAAAGAAATGGGGTTACAAGATGCCATGAACACAAGAATTGGTGGGTGGGGAGTCAAAGGTATCAGTGGTGGGCAAAAGAGAAGAGTGAGCATTTGCATAGAGATCCTGACACGCCCAAAGCTTCTCTTCCTTGATGAACCAACAAGTGGACTTGACAGTGCAGCATCATATTATGTGATGAGCAGAATTGCAAAGTTAGATCAATGGGATGGAATTAGAAGGACTGTAGTTGCATCCATTCATCAGCCCAGCAGTGAGGTCTTCCAACTCTTTCACAATCTTTGCCTTTTGTCGTCAGGGAGAACAGTGTACTTTGGTCCTGCTTCAGAAGCAACTGAGGTAAGTTCTCTAATGTTTTTGAAGTGTGTGTGTATATATATACATATTCACTTGTTGTTGCAATTAATATACAACTAAAGTTTCACACTTTCAATTTCATGTAGTTTTTTGCTTTAAATGGCTTTCCTTGCCCGACTCTCCAAAATCCATCTGATCACTTCCTTAAAACCATAAACAAGGATTTTGAAAAGGTAAGTGACCCTTGGCTCTTATGTTCGGTAGTTTGTTGATATTAAATTTTGTTTGTGTCCTTAACCTTTAACCTTTATCTCAAAATTGACCTTATATTTTAAATGCTTCATTTTGGCCATTACATTTTCAAAATTGTTTTAAAAAATTCCTTATAATTGGATGAAAATATTGACATGACAAACTAAATTCATGCTATGTCATAGGTTGCAACACATAAGAATAAATATGAAACAAAGGTCAAAGGTTGAATACCAAATATGTAATTTAACCTATTATCAATGGCAGTTTAGTAGGTGAACTGGTTAATTAATGTCTTTTTATAGATACTTATCCTCCATTTTGTTTGGAATAGAGTGAGTTCATTTGGTTTAAAATATAATTAATATCCTGTACATAGAAGATCATGGCACTAGATACATATACTATACAACACATTAGTAATAATTAATTTGAACCATGAAATAAATCAATTTTAAATAGAGGTGATTTTCCTTTCAACTTAGTCTTTTGCAAGTACTTATCTTCGAAACACCTCCTTATAAATCTAATATTTTTTTTTTTTTGGATATAAATCTTTTGTAGGATCTTGAGAAAGGTTCAGATGGAGGAATACCTACAGAAGAAGCAATAGAGTCTCTTAGAAAGTCATATAAATCATCTGAAACTTACCAACAAGTTCAAAGACAAGTAGCAAAAATTTGTAAACAGGTAATTAATTAAGCAAGAAATTAATCTTACAGTCTAATTTACACAGCATATACAAATAATCTTTTCTAAATCAATTACAAAAAAAAACAAATAACAAAATTAATGAGTGAAAAATTTATGTTGGTTTCAGGATTGTGGAACATTAGAGATGAAGAGAAGCCATGCTGGCTTCGTTACTCAGTGTCTTGTTCTTACGAAAAGGTCTTTTGTGAATATGTTCCGTGATCTAGGCTATTACTGGTTGCGGCTAGCTATTTATGTTGCATTAGCTATAGGCCTAGCCACTGTGTTTTATGATGTTGGCTATAGTTATGGATCAATTCAGGTAATTCTTAAGAGAGATATATTAAATATTAATTCCTTATACATATGATATATAATGCAAATTAGGATCAATTCAAAAGCTAAATTAATCATTGCAAATTTTTTTTTTTTCAGGCTAGAGGTTCACTGATCATGTTTGTATCTTCATTCTTAACTTTCATGTCCATCGGTGGATTCCCTTCTTTTGTGGAGGACATGAAGGTTTGCTTTGTTTCTCATTTAAATATTAATTAGGGGTGTGCAGAAAACCAACCGACTTGCCAAACCTGACCCAACCCAACCCAACCTGCCGGGTTGGGTCGGTTTTTAAGGCTTAGTGGGTTGGGTTGGGTTACAAAATTTTTTTTATAGCGGGTCGGGTTGGATTTGGGTCATAAAATTACAAACCCGCCAAACCCGACCCAACCCACCCATATTTAATATATATTTAAAATATATTATATATTTAATAATTTTTAATATAATATATTATATAATTAATAAAATTTTTAAAATAATCAGTTCTTCTTATCCTATATAAAACCCAATTAGTTTACACAAACCCTAATAAATTACTATTGTTGTTTAGTCATTAGTATTGTTTGCCTTTAAGGAGTTACATTGATACTAATCTTTATGTTTTTTTAATATATTAATATTTATATTTTTTTCTACTCAATTTAACAATAATAATAATAATAATAATTTGTTAAACCCATGGATTCAACCCAACCCATGTAGGTTGGGTTGGGTTGGGTTAGGTTGGATTATGTGATGGGTTGGGTTGGGTTGAATTTTTTTTGACCCACCATGGTGGATTGGGTCAAAAAATCTCCTCAACCCGACCCAAACCGACCCATGCACACCCCTATTAATCAATTTTATGTACATAGATCTACTTCCTTTCTCTAAATCAACAAAAAATTGTAGTGACGAGCCCAGCTTGCCTGTTACTAATAAATCAAGTTTGATTGTTCGATTTTATAGATTAGAATGACATTAGAACTAATTCCATGATTTAGATGCAGCGGAAAGTGCAATTAATCCAAAATTTGAAGCTTTGTTAATGTCATACTCAATTATTTCACATGTTTTTTTTCCCCCTCCCATTTCTCCAGATATTTGAACGAGAAAGGTTAAATGGACATTATGGCACTGGTGCATTCGTTATAGGCAACACATTCTCGGCTCTTCCATTCTTGCTAGTGATTTCACTGATTCCAGGGGCAATAGCTTATTACCCTCCAGGACTTCAGAGAGATGCTGAACACTTTCTTTATTTTGCTGCTGTGTTATTTGCTTGCATGATGTTAGTTGAGAGCCTAATGATGACTGTTGCAAGCATGGTGCCTAATTTTTTGATGGGTATAATAACTGGTGCTGGAATTCAAGCGCTCATGGTATTAGTTGGTGGATTTTTTCGATATCCGAATGATCTTCCCAATCCATTTTGGAGATACCCATTGTACTACATTGCTTTCCACAAGTATGCATACCAAGGATTGTTCAAGAACGAGTTTGAAGGGCTAACATTTCCCAGAGATAATGCCGGGGGGCCAATCAATCTAAGAGGTGAAGAAATTTTGAGAGATACATGGCAAGTGGAAATGAGCTACTCTAAGTGGGTTGATCTTGCTATCTTGCTAGGAATGGTGGCTTTGTATCGACTTTTGTTCTTGGTTATCATCAAGACCATTGAAAACGTAAAGCCTATTGTTGCAAGTTTCATGTCAGCACGTTCCAAGCAAACAGCACAAGTCATGGTGAATCCTTTTAGTACACCCATGCATGGGGGGGCTATACAGCAGAGCTAGATGTTGTCGGTAATATTAGAAAATAATGTTATACAACTAACGAATAAGTCTGTTTTCTTTGATTGTTAATTTAAGGAAATGGACTATCTTCTACTAATGTTTGTTTTTTGTTTTGTTTTTAAATTTTTTTGCAAGCACATGTCTATTATAAACTGAATTATCCGGGTCCAAGACTCCAAGTATGTTGGTGTATTAATTATTATTAATGAAAAAAAAATGATGGTACATTGATATTTGATTGTGAGAAATTCTAGGATTTCCTTGATTTTACTTTTTTGTTTAATATATAATTTGGTAAATATAACATCATTGTTAAAAATGCTAAGAGGTACTAATTGAACCATAAAACTCTTAATCTTTTTTATTTTATTTTAAGATACTTACAATATGTTGCTTATCCCACAAAACTCTTTCTTTCTTAAGCACTTAGTACATAAGGAGATGTCAATTAAATTATACGATTTTTGACTAGCTCTTAATCTCTTTATTTTACCTATAACAAAGAAAGCTCATTTTATAATCAAGATTTTATTGTCTAGATTAGATAGTGTAAAGTGGCACAATTTTAAATGACTTGACACTGAATACAAATTTAGATTTATAATATTTAATACAAAGCATAAATGGATCAGTGTCAAATATAGATGTTAAGATTATATGTTATAAATTAGATAGTGTACAAGTGGAACAATTTTAAATGTTACACATTTGGATTTATAATCCTATTAACCTAACATGAAACTCTAAGGTAGGCGAATTGGATAATATGTGTGTAGTTTTTTTATTTAACATTTAGGTATAGTTACTATAAAGTTAAAATAACAAATTACTAAAACATAAGACATTTGTTTTGTTGGGGTTTATACCCTAAAATCCAATTTATTGGCATGTCATAAATAATTAAATTATTTAATTATATGAAATTATCTATAAATGAACTAATGAGACATTATCTTTGTCCATGAGATGCATAATATGTGATTTATGTGATTTAGTCATAGAAGATATAAATCATAAGTTCTTTATAAACTCATAATTTTAGTTCATAATCGGTGATAAAATTGGGCATTTCATCTGCGAAGACTATAACATATCAACTAAGAAGATTTGTCTTGATCATTCAGTGGAGACTTCTAGTTGATATATTGATATGTTTTAAGAGTTAAGACATATTGAACTAGACCGCTGTGAGATTTATTATTCTCCTAACGACTGTCAAATGAATAATAAATCTCACGACTTCTATTTACATCAACTCTAAATCCTAAAAGAATAATGAACTTGATCATGAGATATAAGTTGCTTTGATATATCAGAAATGAGATCTAAAGTCACGATCAAAACCTCAGTATGTTGGGCAGCCACATTTAATGTTGATGGAACATATATTCTCAAGATGGAATTCATAATCTGAGATATAAATTATTTCCTTAAGATAAGTTTAATGGGTTATGTTATTCAGAGTGTTGGACTCAACCACTTTAGTAAGGAATTACTAAAGCATATATTTATGAAATTGGATTTTATAAATATATGATGAATAACTTGAAGGATTAAACTAGGTACTCAAGAATTAAGATGTAGTAATCTTCAAAGTGGCAATCAACATTCATGACTTTGTAATACTACAAATATTTTAATAAAGGAGTTGCATGTATAATAAATTCTTGGGATTACTAATAAGGCTTAGAGTGTAGTTATATTCATATAGTAGTATTGAATATAATTAATGGTAACTTTAGACTTATCAAGAGTTGATAGAAAAGCCCAAGACCCATTGGAACTAGAGTCTTATTTGTTCCCTTTGGATTCTACTCCAAGCTACATATTAAAGCCCAATTGGAATGCCCAAAAGGTTAGTCCAATTAAATAATCAGTCAAATAAAATGAGAGAAACATACATAATTTCAATAAGGTTTTCATTAATATCATATAAGGAATGAAATGGTGTGTATGTGAGTATAAGCCACTCTCTTATTCTCCTATTGGAAACTGATTGAGCGATTACACTTCTTGGGCATTAAGTGAAATTAGAGTGAAGATTAAAAGTGTTCCCAAGTACTTCTAATCTTTTGTTTTGAATTTCATTGCATCAAGGTACGCTCTCTTGTTCTTAAATTTTGAAACTTACATAGTACATGTTATCAATTGCGAATGAAGTAGATCCGTTAATTTTCAATTGCGTATGTTTTTTATGCGATACAAACATGTATTTTTTTAACATGTTTTTCAATAATAATTAAAACATTTTGTTAAAAAAAAAAAAAAAAAAAACTAATGGTAAAAAACTAAAAATGAATGCTTATTTAAAATTCAAATTCACATAATAAATTGTGGCCCACATTTGTCGCACGGGTATGTTTTAGAAATATAATTAACAATTAGCTTTATTTCTAGAAATAAAACAAATTTGTATATTATAGTACCACATGTAGGGACTAGAATTGTGGCCCAAGCCCACTTAGAACAGTATAACCCAACACAACAAGCCCTAAACAATAGATTTGTACAAGAGTGAGTCTAATGAACAAGCTACAAAGGTGAGCAAATTCAGACTTAAGATTGACTAAGATAAGGTTATTTTTACAAGAGTAGGAGACATAAATTTAAAGTAAAAGCTGTCCTCAGGCAAGTCTGAGGATGAGTTGTTCATACAACGGTCAAGAATATTTTCTTTATGATGAGATTATGTATTCTTTTTTTTTTTTTTCTCTCTAGGTATTCTTTCCTTGAATAGTCCCCTTTGTCTCATCTCAACCTTCCATTTGTACAATTTCCAAGTAACCTTTTGGATGCTTGTCCTATCAAGACCCTTCTAGAGGTGGTAAAAAGGGTTGTGAGTTATGAAAACACTGTTCATGTGTCATTTCTTCATAAATGCGGCCAATTCAGTTAGTGTAGTGCATTAAATGTGGAGGTGGCAATCACCTTCCTAGATATTTCTTCTTTTTGTTACTTACACGGCTCTGTTGCCTTCCTTGGAGCTCTACTTTCTAGTATGGTTGATTACCTAAAGTATTTCCAAGGTGTCTCTGCTCCTCGAGAACCTCGATCCACAGGTTGGTTCCCCTTTTCTCCTTGGACTTCCTGTCTATGCGCATATAGATCTTTAATCATCCTTGGATGGCCCAAAGATGTGCTTGGATCACTTACTCCCACACCACACATTCTCAACAACTAAACAAATATAAATACTTTTTTTTTTTTTTTACTTATTATTATCATTAATTTTTTTTTTCTTTTGGATCAAGCTAAGTGAAAAAGGGTTTGGTTTACTTCCAGTAGTTTTTCAACTAGATATTTAATTAGTTTCTCTTTAAGATAGAATCATGTGGTAGGAAGTTTTAATCTCTATCAAATGTTTAGTTAATAGGTGATGTGACAATTTCTCATTAATATAAAAGAAGAGATGCTCAATTAAAAAACTACTGGAGGTAAGGCAAACCTAATAAAAAATATATATATAAACACGTATTATGATATTTTCAAAACAAAGAATTCAAAAAACCATTTATTTTTGGGAAACTTTAATGGATGCCTTAAGAACATTTTTTAAAGAACAATTTTTAGAAACTTTTATAAGAAAAGAAAAATGTAACTAACTATTTTGGTAAATTTTTCTAAAATAATTTTGTTAACAAATGCCCTAAAAATATCTGATCTATAGGCCTATTAAACAATCAGGTGGGCAATTTCATCACTAACTCTAGGAACCCATGAGAACTCAAGATTCATTGGCTCAACCAAATGAGTTACTAGAGATTTCTCACATCCTCAACTATATAAGAGCAGCTTCCTAACAAATTGACTTCCCTGCCTTGGCTGTTTCATCCAAAATACACTTGGAATCCCCCTCTACTATGACCTGACATCCTTTCCTTCACAGCTAGCTTCACAAATTTTTTCATGCCTAAATCATCTGCAAAATCTATGGATATCGTGTAGGTACCAATTTAAGCCCAAGCTTTCACCAAACCGCCCGTATGGCTTCTCACTACCATCGCAACACAAGATTTCTGGTTTCCAAGTCGCATAAAAATTTAATTTGAGCCCATTAAAGTTGTTGTGTAATTGTGGGTGATAATTGAATTAAAAGCCCACCACAATATATTTGCATTAAAAGCCCAAAAAATACAACTAAAAAAATATTCCAATTTATAAGATTATAGATAATGATTAAAATTGAAAATAAGATTGGGTTTGGTTTACCTCTAATATATTTTTAACTGGATATGTCATTTTGTTTTAAATATATAATGACAAGTCTCATAAAATATATATATATATATATACAATGGCAAGTGATAGTGAGTTTTAATTTTCACATTTTATTTAGTTAGTGGATAAAGTAACAGTCTTTCATTAAAATAAAGAGAATTTTTTTATTATAAAGTACTAGAGGTAAGTCAAATCTAATTAAATTCAGCACAACAATACAACATATGTACGTATACATACATGAAAAGGGGGAAAATAGGCATTTGCTCCTAATTTATTTTGCAGCAAAGTGCCTCTATCTTGAAACTATTTAGCAAAATATCTCTATTTTTGAAACTCAGTTTAAACAAAATCGAGTTACAAGTAGAACTCAACATTAGCTAATGTCGAGTTTTATGCATATTTTGCCACTTAAATTTTTTTTGAAAATTTAAGTGAACTCAACATTGCTAATGTCAAGTTTCACTTAAAATCATACATATAACTTGATTTTAAGGATATCAAGTTTTACACATAACTCGATTTGTTAAAATCGAGTTTCAAAAATAGTGATATTTTGCTAAATAGTTTCAAAACATGGACATTTTGTTGCATAATTTGTAAATTAAGGCAAATGTCCATTTTTCCCCCATGAACAAGGACGGACCTAAAGGGGGGGCCAAGGGGGCCAAGACCCCCGGCCCAAAAAAAAAAAAGCAAAAAAAAAAAAATTGGGCACCCCCTAACCCAAAGAAAAAAAAAATTAATAGTTATATTTGTTTATTTATTTCTAGAGTTGTGCCTCACTCTTCAAAAACTTAGACTCTCTTCCTTTTAATTAGTCTCACCCAACTAGTAACCACCCAACTAAAAAACTTAACAAAAACAAAATTTTAAATTAAAAAATCTTAGCCAACCCAATATTAGAGTACTAGCATTAAGTGTTCTAAATGGTAAATATTTAGTATTTAGAATACCAAATACCAAAAACACTATTGTATGAGACATTTCAAATGCTATGTAGCAAAAGTAAGTTTTGGTTTGTGATTTTTTTTTTTTTTTTTTTTATACAACAGTTGATGCTCTTAAGAAATAGAGCATCAACTAAGAAGAAACAATGATTGCATCTTAAGAAATAGACATTTCAAATAATATTATTTTGTATTTTTTGTTTTTTTTTTTTTTGTTTTTGTAAATGATTGCATCTTAATGTATTAAGAAACAATGATTTTGTGTATTGATCTTGGTTAATATATAGTTTGTTAGTACTATATGAATATCTACTTGGATTTTTTTTCTTATACTTCGACTCCTAGCTTGAAATCCTAGGTCCGCCTTTATGAAAAAGCCTAGAATTCATTATTAAAGATAATTGAAAGCATAGTTCCACACATAAAAACTCACATAGGATAATTGAACTAATGGACGTAACTAAAGAAGTTGTTGTCCTTGAAAGCTGGCAAGAGAACTTAGGCTAGTTTGACTAAATCAAGAAAAATAGAGGATATATAAATTTGGAGGAATTTCAGGATTTCTAATCAATTTAAGGTCTCAAATTTTACCTTTATTGGTAATCAAGTCATCAAATATCTATTGTAATTGACCTTTATCTCAAATCATATTTAGTCTTTTTTAATATATCTAAATTTTATTTCTATTTAAACTTTTAGGTTTTCCCGTGGTAATAGTTGCATGGCACCAGGACAAAAGGTGCTTAGCCGAAAAATTTTAGGTGTTGATTTACTTTTGGAAACTGAGATTGCTGGAGAAAGTAAATATGTTCCCTGCCTGCACTTGTGAGGATCTAGTGAATAATATTGAACATAGACAAAAGGCTAGATCTCAGATAAGTTGATATTTCTGTTTAAAAATGTATTCGTTGATTTTCATTTGTTTAAGTTGGTTCTGCATTTTGATCAATTTGTTGATAAATCCATTACTGAATAAATTTAAAATGTAGCTTAATATTTGAATTTAATTTCAGCATGAATTATTTTCATTGTCTGAGGTCATTGCCTCCTTAATCGAAGTTCTTAATCTTAGCCAAAATAATAACAATAAATAAGAAAAAGGAAAAAAAGAAAAGAAAAAAGAAGAGAGTTTGTGCATCTCATGATGCCCTTTCAATTTCTTTTTGTGCTTGTATTCTGTTCTGTGGTGTTCTTATACACCTTTCCCCATGAATAGATTTATTTTGATTATTGAATATTTTTTACTTATAAGTGAAGAAAGGAAAATAGATAAAGCCCAAGAGGGATAGGAACTACCCCAAGCCTAACCCCAAGTCCAAGTCCAACACCTAGCCCATTATTTTTAAGTAGAATATGTTATTTTTTATTATTGGAATTTTATAGAACATGCTACATTTAGGAGTAACTATGTATCTTTAACCAGTTGTAATTGATGTTTCTTCTACCCTAGTTTGAGATTGATACATGAATTCACTGAAGAACTCAAATAACTGTTGATGGAAGTCATTCTCAGCGAATTGAAAGATACATAATAGATAATACATTTTCGCCTCACCTTTTTGGCAAGGGAAGGGGGGTTGATTTGGGGGCTCCAAAGTGGGGCGACCACCCTTAGGAACCTAAAACCCTTTATGCCTCCTTTTGAAATATGGGTGTGAAGGAGCACTTGGATGATATCTGATACTAAAATAAGAAAAAAAAAAAAAAAAAAGGAAGAAGGGTTAGGGCAGGGTGAAGATAGATGTAAGCATGTTTCAAATATGTTACAGGAGATCTGGGGGCTCCTTTGATAATATTGTTTTAGTAATGTTGTTTAAATGTTGTAAAAAAACGTGTGAGTGAAAAAAGTGTTATGAAAATATGTATGGTATACGTTGTTTAAACAACGAAAACTGTTGTTTAAACGACACAACCAAACACCCCCCTAATCTTCAAATAAATTTTTCTCTCCATGATATGTCTCCATAACAGTGGGGACACTTAAAGCGACCCTGTGTTTCCATTTGACTAATAGATTTTTTTACAAGTGGTGTATTAATTTTTTTGACCGTTTTCTTTTTATTTCGTGGTCTCTATTGCTCCATACTTGTGATAACCAAACTCCCCTCTGAAAAATGGGGAAAAAAAATCTGAAAGAATGATACGAAATAATGATGGTTACTATCCTATATTAAAGTTTTAGAGTAAGAGAATTTCTTTCCAGACCTTATTTTTTTACGTGTCTGGAGAGTGGTGTGATCGGTTGAGATGGTGGTTGAATGGGAACGGAAAATTTGATGTTCGTTCTTAACCTCTTATTACAATGCTATCCATGGTCCTAATGGAATTTCCTTCCCTTGGAAAAGTAACTAAAAGTCTAAAAGAAAATGGGGTGTTTAAGTTTAGCCATGAAAACAGCGAAAGAAAAAGAAAAATAAAATAAAATAAACTAAAGAAAAGTGCACACATTGATGTAATATTGTGCCAAAAAAAAAAAAAGTACCCATTGTGAATGGTGGGAGGGGTCCCGGATTTATACTAAAAACATATAATGTATTTATATAGTTGACCAATGCATTTTTTATTCTCTCTAGTTACTCTTTTGTCATACATAACTTGTTAAATTAAAGTATATTTAATGTATTCATCCCTAATTTAATTATATTTTATTTTTATCAAATTAATTTGTATATTTATCTAGACATGTCAAGACATACTCTTTTTCCGCAAAGATGTAAAAAAAAAAATTGATATAAATTTTTTTATTTACTTAAGAAAATATCTTATGTTAAATCAAAATTACAAATACTCAATGTATATAAATATTATATTATATGTGTGTGAGTGTTATACTTTGGATTTAATTATATATATTTGGCCTTCTTAAAAAAATTATATATATTTAGCTTGGTCTCCCTGATAATATTCTCTGTCACCACCACTGGTGAAGTAATATTGTATCCATTTGGCACTAATGTTTTAGTAGTCGAATAATTTCGTGTACTACAAAACCGACCAGTTAGCCTTTGTGTTTATCCAAATAATTGATAAAGTTGTAGAGGAAAAGTTGATAAGAACGATTAAGCTTGTTTCAATCTAAAAAATTACGGCAATTTAGTGCAACCAAATGACAATTAATTGGATATTCATTTGGCACAATTACGACTTCTAAGCAATGGCGGCTTCAAGAATTTTTGTTCAAGAGGGTCATTAAGAAATTTAAATTATAGGAAAAAAAGACTTAAATATATCGAGTCATAAAAAAAAATACAAATATATGAAATTTTACAACTTCTACGAGTTTTCATATTTTTAAATCATTACATGCTAGTTCATAATCAATTTTTATTATTTATTGTCAATGTAGCTAGGTGTGACCGTTTTATTTTTTTTAAGTTTGTATAACATTTATTTATTTTTATACAGTTGTCATTATTTTTATAAAAATATTTTAAACTAAAATGACAAAATGCAACCATTGACACTATATTATTTTTTAACCTACACATCTATATTCATTCATACATAAATATTACACTAAATGTCGATTTAACTAATCAAATATTTGAACAATTGCTAACTTTACTATTTTTTTCTTCAATTACATACTAACATAAATAATACACTAAATATTTAATTGTTGTTTAGTTTTAGGGTGTGTAAGATTTTAGCCAATGTATGCAAAAATATTTTCAAGTGTAAAATAAACTAATAAAGAATATTTTTATATATAATTTGTTTTCTTTTTTTCTTTTTTCTTTTTTGAAGTCAGGGGTTCATTTGAACCCCTAAACAAGAAGTACCGCTGCCCCCTGCTTTTAAGCCCAATTGCAGTATATAATTAAAAAAATGTAATATTACTTAAGTAGTGTCCAATAAAATCTAAACATCAGCAATTTGAAATTTCTGGCTCCATTCCTTTAGGGACCTCCTGTAAAAGTCACCTCTAACAAGTAACAACTGACTTTTTGGCTTTTTCAAGCCTAACTTTGATGGGAAAAGAGAAGATTCCATAATCATCCCAGAAATATTGGACAACCAAAGTACCGTGCTAGAGATGTCAAAAGATAATGTAGAGACAAAATAGAAGTCCGAGGAGAATAAAAATACAAGATAAGGTTTGTGGAAGAGAACTCCTTTCCTAAGGCATCAGCACAACTATATTAGCTTTCTTGAAACAATATGCTAGCTTGATCCTAACGTAGAGGAATCTGGGCCGCCAACTTTTGAGTCATCAATAAGGGTAGCAAGGTCACCAGTAATATCACAAAGAAAAATAATATATATTTTGCTTCCTCGATATTTCTATACCATGAGTACAGTTAGGTCCACAATTAAGTCTAATTAAGAGTAAAGTAGTCAAAAGCCAAAAGGAATGTGGACTGATTAACTTGTCGATGACCGTGTTAAGAAGTAGAAACTTTTACTTTTACACCAAGGTATATAGTGGGAACTCATAAAATTTTCCAAGTCATAGTTTCTTATTTCTAATAAGGCGGCAAAGCAAAGACAAAGACCATACAAGGAATAAAGATTAAAGACCAAGACTAGCGCAGCAACCAATAAAACCATGTCTCCACAATTTCCTACCAAACTTTTGAAGCTTTAATTAGCTGCTCCAACTGTCCGCAAATACTAATGCTTAACAGACTTAATTTCTTCCTAATAACTCCACTATAACTGGATTATTAAACCAATAATTAAGTGATTAGATTCATCTTCTTCTTCTTCTTCTTCCTTTCTTTCTTTCTTCTTCTTTTTTTTTTTTTTTTAAATGTATTTAGATTCATCTTTTTATAGTAGCTTATATTTTTAGACAAACAATAATTTATTATGGTATTAAAATAAGTAATAATGAGTTTGGAGTTTTTTATACTCAACCTCTAATTTATAGTTAAAAATTTCACATTTTGAGTCTATTTATTGAGAGAAATATTGTCCCATACCAGACATTGAATTTTTAAGAGGTAATGCGCATTTTAGGACAAGTATTAATTTATCATGATTCCAAAAGAAGTCATAAATAATGAAAAAAAAAAAAGTTTTATTAATATATATTTATACACACACCTCAAAATATTAATTAACAGCATTATCATTGGTGTGAATTTTAAGAAAAGGGATATGTCTATCCCCTAATTTTGCAAGGGGCAGTGCACCCTTATTGCCATAATAAATAACAAGTATATTTCTTCCTCTTAATTCCCCATGCAAGCAACCCTTTCAACCAATAGGAAAATTGCACTCGCACTCACACTCACACACTTGTTAATATATCAAAGAGCTTTGTAACTCAATTAGCACATTTTGGTATTTCTAAGAAAGATATTGATGGTTTAAATCCCCCCTCTTCTCACCCCCAACAATTGATGTATTAAAAAAAAAGTATATAAAAAAAATTTGTTAATGTCATGAACGGATCCAGGATTTTAAGCTAGCAGGGACTGGAATATAGAAAAAAATAAAAATAAATAAAAAATAAACTCCAAATATGCCTCCATATAGTTTTAAAACTTTATAAATACTCAAAATTGTTGTTTTTAAATACATTAAGATGCAATTATTTACCAATAAAGACAAAAACAAAATAATTTTTTTTTAATACTAAGCTGGTTAGGATTTTTTTTTTTTTTTTTTTGAAGTTGGAGCATTCATAGTGGTAGTTCTAAAAATTTTAGCTTTTAGCACATCAAAAAGTTATTTTATGTATTTTACCACCTCACTGTACAATACATCTAATATCAAATGTTCTATTTTTTATCATTTCATTCAAAATAATATAAATAACTCATTAAAATAATAAAAGAAGCGAGAGAATTTGAGTTTTTTAATTGAATGAAGAGATATAATTTTAATAATATATTGTATTTTATTTTTAATAATTTGCTACAATCAACTAGCATTTATACTAGTTTATTGTAGTTGCAAAACATTTAGTTTTAACTTCTCCAATAACACATGATTTTTTGGTTCTTTGGTGGTAAAAATTTTTTTTTTTTTTTTTTGCTAAAATACAATCACCATTATGAATGTTTTTGTTATTTTTGTTAATTTTTTGGGTTAAATAATTGCTATTTGGGTGACGCTAGTTAGGTTTATTGAGAAGAAATGCCCAACTACAAAAATGAAATCTATTATAACTAAAAAAAAAAAAAAAAATTGGACCCAGGGGGGCCCAAGCTCCCTTGGGCCCTCACCTGGGTCTATCTCTAGTTAATGTACACTTCATACACACAATATCCATAATTTCACTCAAAATGTTTATATATTTTATTCACATCTACACTTAAAAAGTGAAATGAGTTTTTCACATCATCATTTTATTCAAGAAGGTGAATTTATCATTTATTAGAATTTGATTTTTTGGGGGGGGGGGGGTGTGGTTATTTCTTGAAAAAAAACGTTTATTGAGATAACATTAAAAAAAAATTGAAATAACAATTATGAAATAAGTACAATCAATTATAAAATTATTTAATTTAAACCTAAGAAGAAAGACTAACAACGAGTATAAATATAATTGTATAAAGGTATTTTAAGAAAATTATTTGGAGTATAACTTGTGAATTACAAATTCATGGTTCCATTCATATTTATTGAATATTTATTCAATTACAAATTATTTTATTTCTTACCATACTTATTTCATGTAACCATCGCTACATAGAATCAAACTCGTTTTTAATTTGTTTCAAATAAAAAAGTAAAAAGATAGAGGTATTTTTAGAAAGAAAAAAAATTGGAAAAGAAATGAATATTCAAAACACCTCCTAAATGAATAGATGATGTCATTTTTGGTGACATCACTCTAAGAAGCTTCCAAGCACCATAAATATGTTGTGGACAAATAGGTAAACAGGTCAATATATATGCAACCAGTTTCTAATTATTCTCCATGTAGAGAAGACACATAGCTGCCTTAAGACTAAATCTTTCTCACTCTTAATCTGATCATGGCCTCTCTTATTCACTCAACTCTCCAACCTAACACAACCCCAGAAACCAATACTGCAATACTAGAAATGGAAACCATTAATCGATTGCCAAGCAAAAACAAGGTGGTTCGGACTCAACTGGAGGATGGTGTTTTCTTGACATGGCAGGATCTGTGTGTGACTGTATCCAATAAAAAAAGTGGCACCAAATCGATCCTTCAGGGTCTATCCGGTTATGCTCGGCCTGGGGAGCTTCTGGCTATAATGGGTCCTTCTGGTTGTGGCAAGTCTACACTTCTTGATGCATTAGCGGGTAATAACATACTCTTTTTTTAAAGCAATAAGCTAAAACTTTTGTTGTGCTTGTCAAAACTCTTAAAACAATATAACAAACTCTCTCTCTTTCTCTTGTGCATGCGTTATAGTGACTATAGACATATAGAATAGTGCCTGTGAAACTATAACTAAGTTGTGTTTTTCGTATTGCAGGGAGGTTGGGTTCAAACATAGGGCAAAGAGGAGAGATTCTGGTTAATGGTCGTAAACAGGCCCTTGCTTATGGAACATCGGTATGAAAAGAACGTTATATAAAATAAAATAGCATTAGTACTCATTCTTTTATAAATACAATATGATTTTAAATGTATTATATTTGTTCCATTAAAATTGTTCTTTCCCACTTCGTCAAGACATCAAAGATTTATTTTAGGTACAGACGGGATTGACTTTAACAATTGAATTAGAGCGGTTGAAGGATTTTTAGGTATATTGCAATTTTTACCATATTAACTTTAATTACAAACTGATATATCACTAATCACTAAAAATAAAAAAATAAAAAATGTGATTTAGATGGTCTTTATTAAATTGTTAAAGTCAAACCAATAATATTTATTAATATGTCAATTTTTAATTCTTTTAATAATAAAACTGATAATAATTTTAATATTCTAAAAAATCATTTTTATATTTTTCATTTGATAAAACTGTACCCAAAAAAAGTGAATTATGTTGTGCGAGGGTCCATTGAAGTCTTTTTCTTTCTTTCTTTAATTTTATCCCAAATGGTGTTAAGTCATTGTAGATGGAAACAAAGTCATTGATGTTGGAAACCAAGTCATATTTTAAGGGTTTTATAGGTAAGCGTGTATCACGCAAGCAAGCATTAGTAAAAGTTATTGGACCCGCTGAATGCATGCAGGGAAATGATACTGCATGTGTCTCGGCCGAGAAAGAAAGACATAATGGCCCCATCCACCATATTCCCATCTTTAATTATGTTAGATTTGCAAAGTGCACATAGTTGACCATCCAAAAACCATAAGGTCTTATGCTCTACCTAACTTAAAATATCATTGATCCAAAACACTACCAGTACAGTTTGGAAGATCGTTTTTGTATCTTTGAATTATTCGGCCGTGTTTTAATTCAAAATATAAAAAAAAAAAAATTATTGGAAAAACTTGAACTAAAAATGCATATATCAAAAGAGTAATTGGATTTATGACAAACTAAAGAATCACAGGCATATATTTGTCATATAACAAAGGGGTAGGCAAGTATAACACACCTAATGAGGAGCCCTCTATAAGAATGAGAGGAAGAAGCCACACTTTCCTGTAATGTCAAGAATGGAATGTCCATTTGTGGTTTGGAGGGTGAATTGCACCTCTTCGCTTGTACCCTCTCATTCCATCTTTGAGTAACCACCTCTAACACAAATGTGATATAACAATGGTTTTTATGTGATATATGTGCGCGCGCGCATGTGTGTGTGTGTTTGTGAGAGAGTATTAGAATACATTTGATTTTAAAAGGCCAGACCAATACTAGTAAAGGATAGAGACCTTTTTATTATGATCACTCAAAATGCTAGTTCGTCCCATTAAGCCATCTATAACCAACACAAAAAAGGTCCAATATTAACAAAACATGATGATCACTAATTCACTATTGAGTCTAATAGATGCTTAGTATAAAATACACCCCAACTAATCCATATTTTATTAAATATACAAAAATGACAATGTTAGTGAACATATATAAGAACATACTAACAAATTCTTCATAAGAATAATATTAATTAAAATTAAATGTGCATTACATAATAATAAAATAAATCCTTTCTAATCTTCTTTGGTTATAAATCCTTACCTATATTAATCAGTAAAAGTTATCACAATATTTAGTGTCAAAATATTTAGTCTAATTATTACTTCAGTCCGTGATTGTCAACAAAAATCCTGCCTCTTTTATAAAAATTGTTGGAGAAACTCAACTGGAGCTACAAAACACATACACACACGGCAAGATCATTATGTTCTTTCTCCTAAAAGCTTTGAAAATTGCACTTAATCATTTTTTGTAACACATGCAACAAGATCAGGATATTATTCTAACTGTTTTCCTTTTTACACTCTGTTGAACATAGGCATATGTAACACAAGATGATACATTAATGATGACTTTAACTGTTAGAGAAGCCGTGTATTACTCAGCTCAGCTGCAATTATCCGACTCAATGTCAAAATCAGAGAAGAAGGAGAGAGCTGAAACAACAATAAAAGAGATGGGTTTGCAAGATGCAGTGGACACAAGAATTGGGGGATGGGGAGTCAAAGGCCTTAGTGGTGGGCAAAAGAGGAGAGTTAGCATTTGTATAGAGATCCTAACACGCCCCAAGCTTCTCTTCCTTGATGAACCAACAAGTGGGCTTGATAGTGCAGCATCATATTATGTAATGAGCAGAATTGCAGGCTTAGGCCAGAGAGATGGGATTGGAAGGACCATTATTGCATCAATTCATCAACCCAGCAGTGAAGTGTTTCAGCTCTTCCACAATCTTTGTCTCTTGTCTTCAGGTAGAACTGTATATTTTGGGCCTGCTTCTGCAGCTAATGAGGTAAATAATTGAAAATTTTCTTAATATTTTTGTACCATATATTCATATTAGAGTTGGAATAAGTTATTAACAAATCTAATTACTTCCAATTCAATGCAGTTTTTCACTTTAAGTGGTTTCCCCTGTCCCACTCAACAAAATCCATCTGATCACTTCCTTAAAACCATAAACAAGGATTTCCAACAGGTAAGACATTTCCTTCCTTGGAGGCCCTTATTAGTCCTAGTAGTATCCCACTCTTTCATATTGGATTTTGGTTATTTTGTACATTATGTATTTAACTTTTAACCTTTATTTCAAAATCATCATATATATATATATATATATTTTTTAACTTTTAAACGGGTCTTTATTGGAAATTCATGAAATTGATGTCATTTTCTGACATAAAACTCGTGAGATGGCATGAATTGCACTTGTCACGTTTATGTCAATACTCTTCATCCATCGGATGATGGTAAGGACATCTTCAAAAAAAAGATTTAAAAAAAAAAATAGAGAGGATGAATTATGCTTTGCAAACGTGAAATCAAATCCCTTTTTCAGTACATAAAAATAATAAGAAAACCTTATGAAGCTTATAAATTTTTGTGTAGGACGTTGAACAAGGTTTAGCTGGAGCAATGTCGACAGAGGAAGCAATTGAGATACTTCTAAGTTCGTATAAATTATCAGAGAGGTACAAGCAAGTACGGAAACAAGTAGCTGAAATATATAAACAGGTGAGCAAGTAATAATTTACCTAATAGTGTAAGTTATTTTCGGCATAATATGGTATACAAATTGATGACAATGACATGACCAAAGAAATGGAAAATAGTTAACTGAAATTTACTTTGGTTTCAGGACCATCGAGAATTGGAGACGAAGAGAAGCCACGCTAGCTTTCTTACTCAATGCTCTGTTCTAACGAGAAGATCTTTTGTGAACATGTATCGTGACCTAGGCTACTATTGGTTGCGCCTAGCAATTTATATCACATTAGGTCTAGGCCTTGGTACTGTGTATCACAATATTGGGCATAGTTATGCTTCAATTCAGGTAAGAGAGTATTTAAAAAAAGTCAGGAAAGAGAGAAACTATAAAGAATACTATTCGCACAGACAAGAATAGAAGTTTAAATTGATTTCATTCTTGCATGTCATATTAGAGGATGAAATTCATAATTTCCTAACAACTTAAGATAATTGGCAACTTAACATAGTATGACGTAGTCTTATGAGGATGTTAAAATTGATAAACATTGTAATTTTGGTTGCTTCAGGCTAGAGGTGCGTTGCTTTCATTTATAGCTTCATTCCTAACGTTCATGGCCATTGGTGGATTTCCTTCTTTTGTGGAGGACATGAAGGTATTTTAACTTATTTTGTGGTCCAAAAGTGTTGGTTGAATTTATACAGATTAGTACTTTCACTAATGGCTTATTGAAAGCTTAATTTGCTCTAATAAGATGCTCTTGATATTCGTTGCTCATATGTTTTTTTAGCATTATAAGTACTGATAAACTTTCACCAATCATAACCTAGGTATTTGAACGAGAAAGATTAAATGGGCATTATGGTGCTGCTGCATTTGTTATTAGCAACACACTCTCTGCAGTGCCATACTTGATACTGGTTTCAGTTATTCCTGGAGCAATAGCTTATTACTTGCCTGAACTACGCAAAGGACATGAATATTTTTTGTACTTTGCTCTAGTGCTATTTGCATGTATGATGTTGGTTGAGAGCCTAATGATGATTGTTGCGAGTATCGTGCCTAATTACCTAATGGGCATAATAACTGGTGCTGGAATTCAAGGGCTAATGATATTAGTTGGTGGCTTCTTTAGATTGCCAAATGATCTACCTAAACCATTGTGGAAATACCCATTACATGAGATTGCTTTTCACAAGTATGCTTACCAAGGAATGTTTAAGAACGAGTTTGAAGGAGAAGTATATCCCAATAACAAAGCTGGAGGAGCACCCATCATCACTGGAGAAGAAATTTTGAGAGATTTGTGGCAAGCTGAAATGGGTTACTCTAAGTGGGGCGATCTTGCCATCTTGCTAGGGATGATAGCTTTTTATCGACTTATGTTTTTGGGCATCATCAAGGCTAATGAAAAGGTCAAGCCTATGATTAAGGCTTTCATTTCAATGCCTCCTAAGCAAAATACACAAGTTACAGTGAATCCTTCTTCTACACCCTTATATGGAGAGATGATGTAGTGCAGGATTTTTAGCATAATGGATTCTACTTGAAAACAATCTATGTGAAGTTCTGCTTTTTCTTTTCGAAAGAAATAAGACTGGTTTGATTGGTAATGTTATAGGTTCTTAAACTATCTTTCAAAAATCTACAGAAAAGTTTATGTAAGCTTTGTTTGTTTCCTTGTAAAATGCAAAATGCTATTTAGAAAACATATTAAGCATTTTCCAATATTTGTTTCCTTGTAAAAACTTGGTCAAACATAAAACATTTCTGTTGATCAAAAAGTGTGTGTAATAGTTAAAAAGTTTTACCAAAAAATACGGGTTGGGATTGCCGATTTAGTGGGGATTGATTGCCGATTTAGTGGGTTGTACTTGGAGGTAAATTGTGTTGTGAGATTGGAACATGTTTTCGCTGAACGCTTTAATGGTAATCAAATCTCAAATTTCTTATTCATCAACAAAACATTTTACCAATTTTATCAACAAGAACTCACTATTTTAGTCATACCGGAAAAACCAATGACATTTTAGTGACATCACTCTAAGAATCTTCCCAAAAAACAAAAGGACAAAAAAGAAACATCCAAGCACCGTAAGTATATTGAGGAGAAAAATGAGGACAAGAAGGTAGACAAGTCAATATATACACAGCCATCATCTAATGATTCTCCATTTAGAGCAAATATATACTAGTCTTTCCCTTCGCACTGCCTAAAACTAAGGGTCTATTTGGTAATATTGCTATAGTAACGTTATTTAAGTTTTTTGGAGATACGCGTAGGTGAAGAAGTGTTGTAAAAATACGTATTGTGTTGTTTAAATAACAAAAACTGTTGTTTAAATACTCCTACCAAACACCTCCTAAATCTCTATATATATAAATAAATTAATAATCAATCTCACTCTAAATCTGGTCATGGCTTCTCTTATTCACTCAACTCTCCAACCTAACACAAACCTAGAAATCAATACTGCAATATTAGAAATGGAAACCATTAATCAACTGCCAAGCAAAAACAAAGGAGGTGCCTGAAACATGAAGGTCGTTCGGACATAACCAAAGGATGGTGTTTTCTTGACATGGCAGGATCTGTGTGTGACTGTTTACAATCGAAGAAGTGGCACCAGATCAATCCTTCAGGGTCTATCTGGTTATGCCCCCCTTGGGGAGCTTCTGGCTATAATGAGTCCTTCTAGTTATGGCAAGTCCACACTTCTTGATGCATTAGCGGGTAATAACAAAGTTTTTTTTTTTTTTTTTTTTTTTTTTTTTTTTTTTTTAATTTTAATTTATGCCACTATTGTAGGTTTTTTTTTTTTTTTTTTTTTTTTGATAATTTGATAGTTGATGGTGGAATGATTTAAACTCTGATCTCCATACGAGCATCAGAATGTGTCAACTAATTAAATTAAGCTTGACCATAGTTATAAATTGCTTCCTAATTAGCGGACTTCACCAAAATAAGAGATCACCATCAGACATCACATGCTTACCAAACATTGCATGAATCTTAGAAAACGTAAATATATATGTTAGCCCTTAACGTTCTTTACACGATCTTTATTTATTGTTGACCAAACAGTACTCTAATATGCCCGATGCATAGTACCGTTTGCTAGTACTTTGATTAAACAACTTTACTATCAATGATTGAGAAAAAAAATAAAGAAAATGATTAAATTGGTATTAAAAAAAAAAAAAAAACTTTTTTTAAATGTTGAGCGTGGCTTATATTTTTCCATGTAAATGTTGATGTTATAATTAAAATTTACAAATGTTATCATTAGCGATGCCAAAAGTGCACACCATTAACCACTTAGATATTTTCTGTTAATAAATTAACAGTAAAGACCAAATTAATTGCTACCAAAATGAATAAATAACCCCAAAATATATGAAACTAAATAGTATTTTCACCTTTAAAAAATAGTTAAATTTGTTGCATGCACCCCAAAAAAAAAAAACCTAAAGTAGTAGCTTTAAGTTACGGTTTTTGTGTGCGCAATAAATTTTACTTTAAAGATATATGTTCAAAAAGGGTATAGAGTAAAGAGCCTACAAATTACAAAAGATAGAATATAATTTCTAAGAAGTTACTTTGAACATTCAAAAAGGGTATATTGTGCTCCATTGTGTTACACTAGCTTATATCCCATGCAATGCATGAGCACAATATAAATTTATTTTAAAATATTATATAAGAAATTATCATTATGATCATGCAATATAAGCTCCTCCTTTATTGATTATTTCCTTACATAGTTAAGATAAATAAAAAGCTAATATGAAATGTTGCAACATGTAAGGTTTTAGATCCCTATAAACTAGATTGTTTAACCTAATTAATTAACCAAGTGAATACTTACGTTTATTATTCAGATCTAGGTTAAAACAATAAAGTCATACCATGTAAAGCAGCAAAAAATAAAAAACATAATGATATAATCACCCAGGAAAACCAAACTGGTAAAAAACCTAAGGAGGATTTAACTGAGCTATCTTCAAGATAAAACAGATCCACTATGAAAGAATTAAAGTTTGTACAATAGAACTTAGACCACTAACATCTTATTGCTACCTCGAGTAGAAAACCTACTGCCACGACCACATGACAGCTTCGAGTCTACAAACTACTTCTTTCTTTGATCCACTACAACCACAAGTTTTCCTACTTGTGACTTTGAGACTCCACTCAAATGTTTCAAATCTTCTTTCAAGTTCTTTATACAACAACTGAAGAGATTATCAAGTTCTTGGCACGAATCTTGATCTTGATAACCCTAAGTGTGTGTGTGTGTGTGTGTGTGTGTGTGTGTGTGTGTGTGTGTGTGTGTGTGTGTATAAAGGTAAATGCCTCCAGATCTCACAAAAAATTCAATACACAACTCTTAAAAGACCTTAGAGAGCTTTTGGGTACAAAACCCTAGATCTACAAAAGAGGCATAAGATGCATTCTAATCTCTCTGAAAAGACTTATAAAAACATCCTTAGGGTTTCCTTTATATACTATAAGTTTTTTACATGAAACCCAATACGTTTAAGTAGAGTTTAAGCTAAATTGGAATTTCTACAGAAAATTAAATCTGCACGAGTTTTGGTCAATCAAGTCTAATTTTCGATCGATCGAGCCTTGCAGATTTTGTCCAATAAATTCTGCAATCACTCGATTCCAATTTTACAATTAAACTCACTTTGACCAAGCCTAAACCTAGACTCTATGTTTTGATCATGGTTTGCCAACATAATATAAATTGAAGTTCTAATACATTAGTTCCTAAAGTCTTAGAACCTAACACAACAAATTTTCAAAAGTAAAATAAATCCAATCAGTGCTCTTATGTCTATCAAATATTGATATGCATGTCGAAAAAGAAAGTCATAAAGTTGACAGGGCTTCAAAATTGCGAATCCAATTCATTTTGTTTAGTTTGCAAAAACCGTAAGTGTTAATGTAACTTTAACAAAATACCAAAAAGAAAGACACATATGGGTAATTTAAAGAATTTATTTTGATCAAATCTCTGTCAAAGAAAATATTTCTTTTTAATCACTATCACTATCATGTTTTATGAGTACATTAAGGGTGACAATACTTTAGCTTAAGTGAGGATTCAATACAAGAAAGCTCAGAAATGTGTCGAAAACACACGAGCTATTTAGACCCCCCAAATAAAGTTACGACTTTGTTGATTTTACACTAACTTAATACTAAGTGCGGAATAGTGTAAACACAAGCGTATAAGCAAGACAACTACTCTAATCCATATTTAAAGCAATACAGCTAAAAAAATGAAATGAATAAGAGTAGGAAAGAGAGATGCAAACACAGATAACAACGAGATGTGTTATCGAAGAGGAAACCAAAGAACTCGGTGAAAAACCTCTCCGCCGCCCTCTAAGCGGAAATCGATCCACTCGACAATCAGTTGGGATCTAAGGGTGAGCAAGAGACCCTCCAAGCCTAATCTACCATCTATACCTAAGCCCTCCAATCTCCTATTCCAACAAGGCTTCTCAGAACCGTGTCTTATCTAGTTCTCCGGATCCTGCAATAAGCTCCATATTGCATCTGCCATTCTAGGCTTCTTCCAATGCTTCCCAACAACACCAAAACTTCACTTGACACTCCCAAATGGTGTGTTAAGTGTTTGAGCTATCAACCTCTTAATGGAATGGAAATGGAGAGGTAGAAGATGAAGAAATTTCCAAAACAAATGTGTAGAGGATTATGGGTATAAGAGTCTCTAACTCTCAAGGTGTTTGGCTAGGGTTTTCTCTCAGAAGCTCTCCTTTACATTTGTGGGTAATGTGTGTATATATAGTGTAGGCACAAAAAGTGTGAATCAGACTGGACAAGCTAGCAGAACAAATGCCTCGCAGGTAACTCGCGGAAAGGCCTTATCCGCGAGACACAGCTGTCTCCATCTGGCCTGACTCTTCGCATTCCAGCATGTGCAAGGCACATGATATACTTCGCAGGATGCTAAGTCGCGAGATACCTGCGAAACCTTCTTCAGTCTGCAAATGCTTAAGTCTTCACACCACTCTCTTTATCACATAACCTTTACAATGAAATCCCACAATAAATACAGGGTACAACAAATTGAAAAAACTTACAATCAATTTTGGCACGTAATATAAGCCAACAAAACATATAGTTGTAAATAACAACTTTACAATCTCCCCCTTTGACTATTCCGTGACAAAACCCCTAAAACAGACTCTAGACTTAAACGTGAGTTTGGAAACAGTGGCAAAACTCAGCCACACCTAATCTAGAAGTTGTGAAGCACTTGTAAGTAAATACCTGTTACTTGAAACACTTACACACAAACAAAACCTTCACTAAGCTTTTGACAAGTTAAACACAAGGTACATACATGAGCAAGTAAAGTGCAATTAAGTTTGTAAGCACATCATAACATGTAAGCATATCTTGATCAAACAAAAACAATCATTAAAGAATGACTACAATGAACATTTAGCAAGTAAATGCCATCTGGACACGCAATGCAATTAAGAACAATCGATAGAATCAATTGCATGTCCAACACTCAACCAACGCAAAATACACGAAGTACTTTCATCTAGGATAAAAGATCCTACTAGGGCACAAGAGTGAGGTACTTAAGACATAATAGCAATATCTTAAAAGTACAAACCAAATGCTACAAAGAATAGAGATAAACACAAAAATACTAATAATAAACTGAACTTAAAGACAGAGTGTCAAAACTTTAAACAAAAGCAGTAAAAACATAACATAGCAGATATAAAAACAACAAAAAATAACCATCTATGAACAAATAACCAATGTTTATAAGTCTAAAACTATGCTCCCCCTAATGCTGTGTAAGCTCTCTCTCAGCTCCCCCTCAAAAATTTCTCCCCCCTTTTTTACCGGAATGGCCAAAGGGCTAGAATGCCTCAGACTCTGAGTCAAAACCATGATCGAGGGATACTCCTCTATCTGAGTAGATAAGGCTATGATCTGTCCTTGAACATAAGCAAACTGGTTTCCTATGTGCTGTGCATGAGATTCCAGCAAAGTGTACATCTACTCAACTCTAGCTATAAGATGATCAAGTATGTCCGATCCCCGAGATGGTGCAGAAGATGATGGCTAAGCTGAGGGCTGATTTGATGACTCTGGAGCAGTAGTAAAGTGCTCTATCTCATCCTTTGTGTCACCTTCCACCTGCTCAACACGTGGTTATGGTATGGTATGCACACCAGTCTTGGAGCCTTTGATATGAGCTGTACTCCTAGTCAGTGTATAAGCACCAATGGGATAGTCTCTCTGAACCATAATGAGACCACTTGGAAGTTTCAACTTCATCTTAGCAATTAACCCTATAATCAGTGGGGGAAAAGGCCTCAAGGTTCTGGAGTTTTGCTTTTCAATGCTTTTCTTCAAAATGTGGAAGATATGTCCATAAATATCTATCTCCTTATGAGTAAACAAATCATACAGAAATCTTGTCCTTGGAGCTGACAGTGTAATGAGATTGGTCACTAGATACAGGTTGTGAATCATCACATATGCCAAAGTTCTCATCTCCGATGAAAATGGCATTGTGTTCATGGATGATTTCTTCAGTGTGCCACTAAGCAGTTTTATCATCTCATTAGTAGAACCCAATCTATCCTCATACGGTATTGTAATTGGCTGTGAGGGAGGACAAACCTCCAAAAAATCTTGAATGATCTCTTTAGTAATCACAAATTCTTTGTGCCTTACCCAACCCTCAATACAATTCCCTAAGACAGCAACATTGGAGAAGAACTCCTTGATTATCTCTGAACAAACAACCCCAACTGGGTTCAACAACTTGGTCTAACTTTGTTCTTTGAACACCTCAAGTATGAAAGTGTGCTCAAGAGTTTCTAGATGAACCACCCTTTCCATAATAATGGTGACCTTTTTGTAGCAATCATTGTACTTCATATCAGCTTCTGCTGACTTGAAGTTGTCAGAATCAGTGCGTGCTCATTTCGAAGTTGGTTTCTTTGTAGCTGCATGCTTGGTTGAAGCCATCTGTATAACAATAGAACCAAAAAAGAACCAAGTATACAAGGCACAAACAGAACAGAACACATTATCAGGTGTATGTTAGTTCAAAGTAGATTTGGCAGCATCTCAAAATATAGCACACCATACTCAAAGCAGAGCAAATAGACACAAACAACCAGCTAAAGGTGTTAAATCATGTAAACTAACTTACAATGTATGAATGAAGTGAGTGTAGTAGTGTGTGCATAGGCTATGCATGTGTTGGTGCCTGTGTGTGCATCTGCTGATGCATGAGAGTGCATCTTGAAGTGCATGAGGGGTGCCTAAGGGTGCCTAGTATGTGTGCAGTGTGGGTAAAGTGTGTGAAACACAAAAACATGACCAAAACAAGTTAACCAAGGTCAAATAAGTGTAAACTCAGAGATTGGAATTCAATTGAATCCAATTTATCACAAAAATGTCACTAGGACATTTTGTCAAGCACTTGGCATGCAACCGTGAATACCAGCTATGAGCAATGCATGAACCTAATGAAATAGTGCTTAAATACAAGCTAAAATGCCACACGGGGCCAACAGAAGAACAATTACAGCAAATGAATCACATCTCAATAAGAAATTTTGGAAAAATTTTACAAAGATTGAGAAACCCAACCCATTTTCAAAAAAAAATCCCCAATTTACAAAACCCTAACTTAAAATCAGCATAATCTCAATAGAATGATAAAAGAGAGTATCAGAAACTCATACCTTGAAGAGATTTTACAAATAGAGACTTGAAATTGATGGGGTTTGAATGAAAGAGTGATTTGGGTTGATAATGGTTCGAGAGAGGCTTAGTGAGGGAAATGAGAGATTTTGAAAAATTGTCATATTCGCTACATTAAAAACTGAAAACACGCGTTTTTCGCAGGTTAGAGAGAAGCGAAACAGTCGCAAGAATGGCCACTGAAGCACATCAGCTTTCGTGAGAAACTTTAGGTCGCGCAACAGTCGTGAGACAGTCGCTGTGGCTTCTGTCTGATTTTGGAAAAATCCAGTTTTAGCCAAGCAACATTTCGCAAGAAGCAGTTGGTCGCGAGGTAGTCACGATACAGTCACGAGAGTCTCTGTGTGACATGATGAAAAAATTTATTTCCCTTAAGCCCTTTTCGTGAGAAGCTCTAAGTCGCAAGCTTCTCGCGAGACAACCTCTAAACCAGTTTTTGAAAACAAACACAAAAATGCATTTTGAACAAAACAAAATACACGAAAGTATAAAATCACTTTCAAAAACAAATAAAACACTCAAAAATCTTTTTGGATTTGATCAACAAGTATTTGAGCATACACATCATATTTGAACATGTACAATCACACAAATGAGATAAGCATTCATTGAATCGAAGTCTTGTGTGTTGTGGGTAAGTATCAAGTGTGAAAAAGTCCTTAGACCAGAGTGAAGTTTCAATGATTAATTCAATCAAGTCATACACAACTGATACTAGGTCAAGTGGTCTATCTCAATTATAGAAACGAACATATATGACCTCCCACAAAATAATTACAGAACTTAGAAACTTTTCATTTGGCTTCTGTATAAATCATGACATTTGATCCCTTTAGGATAATACATCTCATTTTGAGATTAGTGCTTGAAATTTTTGATATTTCAACATAAAGACTTAGCCTTTAGTTTTTTTAGCACCATACATTTCAAAATAAAAGTTGCTTTCCCTTTTTCCTAGTCAAATATTAGTATGTGCGAGAAACTTTTGCAGCTTGATATATCTTTTCATTTGGAGATTTACATTTAGTGAGCTATTTTGCAAAAAAAAAAAAAAAAAAAAATTTAAGTGGGAAGATATATAGGCACAAGTCTATGCAAGTATCAAAACCATCAAGACTATTGACCAATCATTCATGACAAGCTTGAAAATCTATTTACAACAATCATACATAGTTTTCAAGATATTTTCCACCTAGATAAATGTGCAAATAAATACAAGCTAAGCTCGAAAATGCACTACGCCATTAGTGCGAAGGTATTTGGCCAAACTCACATGTGAAATACACAAAACAAGTGATCACACTTTTTGAAGATTTTTCAACTTTTTATGGGTTTTTGAATTTTTTGAATACACTCAAAAACAGAACACAAACAAAAACAAAGCAAAAGCTTGAAAGAGAAACATGAACAAACTAACCATGTAAGACCAAAAGGACGGGTATGCAACAAAGAGCAGAATGGTTCACACACAAGATAAATTTCAAGGAATGATACCGACACTGATAGTCTTATGCAAAGTCTCAAACTTTGGACCATTAAAAAGTTTAGTGAATATGTCTGCCTTCTGGTTGTCAGTGGAGATGAACTCCAAATACACAGTCTTTTCCTCCACCAAATCTCGAATGAAGTGGTACCTGATCTCAATATGCTTCGATTTCGAGTGTTGGACTGGATTTTTTGATAAATTTATGGCACTAGTGTTATCACAGAATACACACATAGTGTCTTGAGTGATTCCATAGTCATGTAGAAGTTTCTTCATCCATAGTAGTTGTGCACAACAACTTGCTGCTACAATGTATTTGGCTTCAGCTGTTGAAAGAGAGACTGAATTCTGCTTTTTACTCATCCATAACACCAAGTTATTTCCAAGATAAAAACACCCACCGAAAGTGCTTTTCCTATCATTAATACATCCGGCCCAATTAACATCAGAATATCCAGCTAGGCACTCATTCGAGTCTTTTGAGTACCAAATTCCATAATCATATGTGCCATTAATGTAGTAGATAATTTGTTTGACCGTAGTCAAGTGTGATTCTTTTGGTGCTGCCTGGAATCTATCACAAACTCCAACACTAAAAGCGATGTCTAGTCTGCTAGCAGTGAGATATAATAGACTCTCGATCATGCTTCGATAGAGTGCTAGAGCAACTTCTGTACCTGCTGCATCATGACTCAGTTTTGCTGAGGAACTCATTGGAGTGGAAGTGTGCTTCTTGGAGTCTAGGCCAAATCACTTTACAAGATTCTTGGCATATTTCTCTTGAGAGATAAATATCCCATCTTCTCGTTGTTTCAATTGAAGCCCTAGGAAGTAGTTCAGTTCTCCCACCATGCTCATCTCAAACTCCCGTTTCATTTCTTCTGAAAATTCATGAGCTAGATGATCAATTGCGGATCCAAAGACAATGTCATCCATATATACCTGAGTAACAAGGAGAGACTTCTCATCTCTTTTGACAAACAAAGTTTGATTGGCTTGACCTCTCGTGAAACCATGATCTAGGAGGTATGCAGTAAGGCGATCATACCAAGCTCTTGGTGCTTGTTTCAGCCCATATAATGCCTTCGTCAACCTTAACACATGATCAGGAAAGTGAGGGTCTTGGAATCCCTTTGGTTTCTTAACAAAAACTTCTTCGTTCAAAAATCCATTCATGAAAGCACTCTTCACATCCATTTGATACAGCTTGAAGTTCATAATGCAAGCTATGGAGAGAAGAATTCAGATTGACTCTAATCTTGCAACTAGTCAAAAGACTCATCAAAATCTATGCCTTCAACTTTAGTATATCCTTAAGCCACCAACCTCGACTTGTTTTGGACAACTTCTCCATCTTCGTCAGTTTTGTTCTTGAAGATCCACTTGGTGCCAATGACATGTGTATCCTTGGGCCTTGGTACCAGCTCCCAGACATCATTTCTTACAAATTGGTGCAACTCTTGGTGCATGGACTCTACCCAATTCTCATCCTTCAATGCTTCCTCCACTTTCTTTGGTTCAAACTAAGTAAGGTAGCAGTTGTATGTCACATGATTCACACTATAAGCTCTTCCTTTTCTCAACCGAAGTCCTTCATCTAAATCACCAATGATATTGCTTGAGGGATAATTAAGGATTACCCTTGATGATGGTCTTTTGGAAGTGGAAGGTTCCTCATCACGTGAGATTGGAGGTTGAACTTCGAAAGGGATGAGTGGACTGGGAGATTCTTGAGTTGATCTAGTTATCCTTCTTGATATAGGAAGTGTAGCCTTCTCTTCCGGTGATTCTTTCTCAGCATCCTCACCTTGAGACATGTCGTCATTGTCCTCATTCTTCTTAGGAGTTTATCCTTCACTATCATTATCAATACCTTTTCAGGGATAGTGTCATCGATGACCACATATATTGATTCCATCACCATCTTAGTGTGCTTATTATACACTCTATATGCTCGGCTATTTGTGGACTAACCTAGAAATATCCCTTCATCACTTTTAGCATCAAATTTTCCAAGATTCTCCCTATCATTGAGAATGTAGCACTTGCTTCCAAATATTCAGAATATTTCACTTTTGGTTTCTTCTCTCTCCAAATTTCATATGATGTCTTCTTAGTTCCTGCTCGGAAATAAATTCTATTCCCAATGTGACACAATATATTCACAGCTTCAACCCAGAACTTCTGTGGAATGTTTTTGTTGAGTAACATTACTCTTGCCATTTCTTGAATTACTCGGTTCTTTCTCTCAACTACCCCATTCTATTATGGAGTTTTTGCAGCTGAAAATTCCTTCTTAATGTCGTGCTCATTGCAGAATGCTTCAAACTTAACATTTTCAAACTCCTTTCCATGATCACTTTTGATTTTAATTATGGGAACTCATTTTTCATTCTACAGCCTCTTGCATAGCCTTTCCATCTTGTCACATGCTTCTGAGTTCTCCCTAAGAAAATCCACCCAAGAGTATCTTGAGAAATTATCAACAACCACCATTATATAGCGCTTTCCACCCATGCTTTCTATTCTAGTTGGACCCATTAGATCCACATGTAGTAACTCCAAAGGGCGAGAAGTGGCAACTACATTTACTTTAGGATGGCTTGACTTTGTTTGTTTTCCCAATTGCCATGGACCACAAACATTCTTTTCAACTTTCCCAAACTTTGGCAAATCAACCACAACTTCAAGCTTTGAGACTTTTGCCACCTATTTGTAATTAGCATGTCCAAGTCGTTGATGCCACAACTCCAAAAGATTCACTCAAGCACTCCTACATGCTATGCTTGGTTTAGGAATGACTCCATAACAGTTGTCAGTGGTTCTTAGTCCTTTCAAAACTTGAACACCTTCTTCATTTAGAATTATACATCTTTCTTTGAAAATTGGACTAAGAAATCTTCATCACAAATCTGAGTGATGCTCAGCAAGTTCACTTTTAGTCCCTTAATATACAACACATCAGTTAACAAAGGTAATCTTGGTATATCCACGGTTCCTTTTCCAAGAACTTGTGAGTGACTACCATCTCCAAATGTCACGAAATCATCTTCCTTCTCTTTGAGATTCTTGAACAGAGACTTATCTCCTGTCATATGCCTTGAACAACCGCTGTCAAGATACCACAAACATGAATTAAATACTTTCAATGCGGTGTGAAAAAAAAGGCAAGCATGTGAAAGATATTCTTGACTATCAAAGGACATCTCATTTTTCAACTTCCTTTTCAGACAATCAATTTTGTCACACAAATGTCTATTCCTTCTCTTATATTCATTAATTAAGGAATTCAACTCACACAAACTATTATGAATATCATGATTCCTATTAACTAAAGATTTCAGGATGTGTATAAAGATTCTAGCATGTTTCTTAGATTTGAATAACTCTAAAAGCTCATTACTAGAAAATTCTCCGAGTATGCTCATAGAGTCATTTTCACAAACATCTTTAGTATGCTTCATGTTGACCTTAGTCAAATCTCTTTTCATAGCACACCAAGGGGTCTAGGATCACACTCAGGTAATTAAACCATAGCGAATGTACCCGCTCTGATACCAATTGAAAGCTCGGAAATGTGTCGAAAACACACGAGCTGTTTAGACCCCTAAAATAAAGTTACGGCTTGATTGATTTTACACTAACTTAATACTAAGTGTGGAATAGTGTAAACACAAGCGTATAAGCAAGACAATACAATGGTTGATTAAATTCAACCTTACAGTCTGTCTCTCTATTTCTCTTTATCTGCCTCTCTCTATCTCTGTATCTCAATACCTCTTGAACCTTTCATCGTATTTAATTTTGACCAGTGGTAGGTCTCTCTATCTTCATATCTCAATTCCTACATGCACCTTTAGGTTACCAGTGCTGGTTACGGTGCTCTAAGTCTAGCAAGGGATGGTGATGGCCGGCCGTACGAATTCTGTCTCAACTGTATCGCAAGCCTTTTTTTTTTTTTTCTCCTTCCCTTTCTCTGTATCTCTAGTTTTTTTTTTTTTTTTTTAAGTTGCAAGCCTTTTTTTTTAACCATTTTATTTTAGATTGGCATTTTTCCTACATGGCAGCAGCCTTTTTTTTTAACCATTTTTTTATATATATACACACAAAGACTATCAAACAGTGTTAAGGTTGTCAAACAATGTAATTTATCGCTTTTTAACTTATACGTGGCTGTATTTTAGATTTTTTTTTTTTTTTTTTGAGTTGCAAGCCTTTTTTTTTAACCATTTTTTTATATATATACACACAAAGACTATCAAACAGTGTTAAGGTTGTCAAACAATGTAATTTATCGCTTTTTAACTTATACGTGGCTGTATTTTAGATTGGCATTTTTCCTACATGGCAGCACCACCTTAATTGCAGGAAAAATGCTTCTACTATTATATATAGTCTATGAATATGATACTAGTCGAGGGGCCCGCACGATGCATGAATAATGTTGTAAGTCGTTATATGAAAAGGTTATGTAGAATGCTTAACATAGTTTAAAGTAATAATATGAAGTAATACATTTTTTCCAATTGCAAAAAATACTTGTAATTAAATTTTCAATTAGAATTGTTTATACCAATGACATTAGTTAATCAGTTACATATATGAGAAGCTCACTTGATGCTGGTGATGTAGAGAGATATAGTTGGGAAAGGGTGAGTTAGACTTATTCCATACTTAAATGATGTTATATAGGTTCCTCCTTATATTATCATGAACTTTTTTTTTTTTTTTAAGAATCACAAAAATTAATAGTTATTCATAATTTGTGTGTGAATATGTGTGTTTGATTCTAAAAATAAATAAACAAAGGAGGAGAAAATTGGGAATATAACTCCTTTCCCATGCTTCTAGATCATAATTCATGTAAAATAAATGAAATGTTAAATAGGCACATTGACTTTCACATTGCAATTGAAACTTTCGTAATTGACTCGTTCATATCCTTACAATTAATCATGAACTTTCACTTGATAGAACTATCGAATGCAAGAAATCTCAACAATCTTCCTTGCTCATTGCTCCAATGAGCAACAGGTAAAATAACTATTTTTCATCCATGGCAACATCTATTCCTCTCCATTTTTCCTTAAGGTCCGTTTGGATAAAGGGAGGAAGGAGGGAGAGTGGAGGGAAGTAGAGTGAAGTTGGCTAAAAATGGACTAATTTTGAGCCAAATTTACTCTACTTTACTCTCCCTCCCTCTCCCTTAATCCAAACGGACCATTAGCTCTTCAAAGATATGTGTTTTCTATGATCTGTTACCATTAATATAACAAAATGGATGTCCTGCCTCATGCCCATTACTGACCTAAATGCTGCAATCCATTAAAAACCCCAGCATTATTACATTCTAATTAAGATAAGAATAAATATTTGTAAATTCTTGGCACTAACTAACTAATAAAACATCTCCTTAATTTGTATGTGTCATACATTTGGCGCATGTAACTCCAATATAAATTGCATGTCCATATTAACAATCTACACAAAGGTATAAATTTTTGGATGGAGGTAGGGGAAATTTGGTTCAAGTATTTCTTTGAATTCTATTGGAGGAACCAAACCTCACTTTGTCATTGCCAGTAGAGAGTATTTTGGGCGCAAAAATTGCATTGGCAGCCTCTGTATAGTGAACTCCATGTCAACTTCTATGACATTGGAATTGTAATTATACTATAGCCCTCCATAGACACAACATGCCATTAATGATCCTCAAATCCTACAAAATTAAACCATTAATCAACATGAGAAAATGAAATTTGGAAGTTGTAAATGTATGGCATAATTATCTTTAGCTGTAACATGAGTTTTTGTGTGAAGTTGACTCAAACTAATGCAAAACTGAGTGAGGCATTTTATCAACCACATGATTTGCATGTTCCAAATAGGAATAAGATGAATGTTTTGCAACATGAATCCACCCAAAGATTACACCTAAGCAAAAGCCTATTTCTCAGGGTGTTCAAAAAGCTCCTTTCCTTTCTCCATTACACCTCCTTCTTTGATTTGTTTCTACATAGTTAACAATTAACAAGAATATATTGAACAACTATGGTATTTAAATAAACAATGATTATCCAACAATCATGTAGTCTAAACCCAAAAACTTCATAGCAATTTGAATCAACAACTGCGGAATAATATAGCTAGCATAATCAAAAGAGACAAAAGAGAAAGTACCTTTAATACAAAGGCCTTTGAAAGCCTCTTCACTGCGAACCAAAGAAGTTGGGGTCGCAATTGTTGATAGAACCAAACCCAAGCTCCACTGATTGAAGCAAAAAGAGATGGGATTTTCAAAACAAATTAATGCCATAAAATACCAAAAGATTAGCCACAGATCCATTATTAATATATATATCATTGGAGGAAAAGAGGAAAAACTCACCATGAGTTTGTACTGGTAAAAAACAGTGTGAGAGGAAAGAGAAATTAGAAATCTTAAAGGAATTTAATTCTGAGGGTGGTAGCTGAAGCATCTGAAGAACTGGAAGAGTCAAAGACTCAGAGATGAAAAGGGATGGCATATTATTTATTACCCATTAACTAATTCTCATCATTTACGTAAGCTATTAAAGATGGGCTTGAGTTTTTTACGATGTATGGTGTTTTAGTCGCAACTTTTGGCCACTTTAAAACGTTCTTTTGTGAAGAATGGAAAGAAGAAGTTAATGCGGAAGGCTATATGCAAGATTAGAGAGCTACATAGCAGAACTTTATACTCTCACATAAGATCTCTACTTTTATATATATATATATATATATTGATTGATATACTGATTGATGGATTTGAGAGCCAACCTTTACTAATCAACTTTGAGAGAGAAGATCTTTGAAAATATCAGTGGCGGCTCTAAATTTTTGTTTTTCAATGTAATTATTAAGAAATTTAATAAAAAGAAAACTTGAATATATTGATATATTGAGTTAAAAAAAAAAAAAAAAAAAAAAAAAAAAAAAAACCTCAAATATATGAAGTTTTACAATTTTCTTTTACGAGTCTTCTTATTTTGAAATTATTACAAAGTAGTTTATTATCAATTGTCATTAATTATTGTTAATGTGGATAGGTGTGACCATTTTATTTTGTTGAGTTTGTATAACATTTTAATTTTTATGATGTTCTCATTATCTATTTGTCATTTTTTCATATAAAAATATTTTAAACTAAATAACAAAACTCAACCCACTGGCACTGTATTAAATTGGTGCATAGCGCCGTAGTCATCCGTAAATAAATAATTAATACACTAAGTGTCTTTTTTTTTTCTTTTTTTTGGGTTAAGAAACACAATAAGTGTTCAATTAACCAATCAAATGTTGCCAAAGGCTTTGTAGCTAAATTGGCACCTCCCCATGCACAAAGTGCTTGGGGTCTAGAGGGCAAAAGGATTCGAGCTGCGGGGTCAGCAGTATGTTGTAATTATTTCTCAAAAAAAAAAAACCAATCAAATGTTTAAACAATCACTAATTAATTTTACTATTTTATTTTCATTGAATTACTAACTTTATAACAAAAAAGTTATTATAATATGATAATAATACACACACATATAACAAACCAGATGTATTTCCTAATAACTAAATTATATAAATTTATATTATATTTATACTACACACACACACATCACAATTCACACAAATAACATTATAACATAATAAAAATAAAAATAACACATACAATTAGTATTAGACACCTACTCATACACATATAATATAAATTTATAATAAAGAAAGACACTCATAACTCACAAACACTAACTTTTTACTCTTAGAGTTAGAGATGCCAAGATAGTCAAATAGAGAAGAAAGATGAGATGAAATTCATGAGAATGAGGTTAGAGACTAGAAAGAGATGATCTATGCTGTTTAGCTTTGGCTGGACTGATATGTGATTATGTATGCAAGATTTAAGCCAATGTGTGCAAACATACGTTTAAGGGTAAATTAAACTAATAAGTAAAAAAAAAAAATATATATATATATATATATATATATATTATAAAAAAACATTCCAAGTCAAGGGGTTTAACCATTCAAGTGAACTCCTAAACATAAATGGCTTGTTTGGAATCTTTGGATTGAGGGGGATGGAGTGGGAGTAGAGGAGAGTAGAGTAGAGTTGGCTAAAAATTAGGTTAATATCCGGCCAACTTATCTACTCTACTCCCCCTTCGTCCTCCTCAATCCAAGCAAGCCCTAATGTTGCCCAATATAGTTTTTTTTCTTCTAAGCTCAATAAAAGGTATACATGAGTTATAGTGAGTAGTGACTATAGAATAGTACCTGCGAAACTATAACTTATGTTATTCATATTGCAGGGAGGTTGGGTTCAAACACAAGGTAAAGAAGAGAGATTCTGATTAATGGTCGTAAACTGGCCCTGGCTTATGGAACATTGGTATGGAAATAACATAATATAAAAAATTGCATTAGTAGCACTCTTTCATTTTTAAATGAAATATGGATTGAAATCTATGATACATATTGTTCCATCATCGTAATTGTTCTTTCCTATCATGTAAAGACATCAAAGATTTAGTTTAGGTATAGACAGGATTGACTATAACAATTCAATTAAAGTTGTTGAAGGGTTATTAGAGATATTACAAAATTTACTTTATCAATTTTATAAACTCATTTTTCTCAATAATAAAAAAAAAAAAACAAAAAACAAAAAACAAAAACAAAAACAAAAAAATTATAAACTTATGTGTCACTAATAATAATAAAATAATTCTGATATATTTTATTAAAATGTTAAAAGTGAAACCAATCACATTTATTACTACATGAAATTGTAAATTTTTTTTGGTAGTAAAAATTATAATAATTTTAATATTCTAAAAATTAAAAATCATTGCATTATCTTTCAATGAATTAACTGTACCCACAAAAAATACAAACTCTATGACAAAGTCAATTGTGCTGTGTGCGAGTCCATTGAAGTCTTTTTCCTTCCTTTCTTTTTACCCCAAATAGTGTAAAGTTATTGCAGTTGGAAACAAAGTCATTATGTAGGAAACCAAGTCATATTTTATGGTTTTTGTAGGTGAGTGTGTATCATGCAAAACATATACATACATTCACGGTGGGATCAATATTGTTCTTTCTACTAAAAGCTTTCAAAATTGAACTTAATCATTTTTTCTAACACAACAAGATCAGAATATTATTCTAACTATTTTCCTTTTTACATTCTATTGAACATAGGCTTATGTAACACAAGATGATACATTAATGATGACTTTAACTGTTATAGAAGCCGTGTATTACTCAGCTTAACTCCAATTACCTGACTCCATGTCTAAATTAGAGAAGGACAGAGCAGAGACAACAATAAAAGAGATGGGTTTGCAAGATGCAGTGGACACTAGAATTGGGGGATGGGGAGTTAAAAGGCATTAGTGGTGGGTGTAAGGTTAAATTTATTCAATCATGTGTTGGCTTTATTTCGTGCCAAATTTGCTTGAAATTTAGCATTTAGATACCCTATATTTAGGTGGGATTTATGTAAAGGTTGTGTATAAGAGAGTGTGAAGAAAACTCAAGATATGTGCAATCAAAAGAGTCTCGCAACTGGATCTCGCGACTGACTCATGACTAGTAAGTCACCAAAGTCGCACACGTGTGAAGCATACAGGAGAGCTAAAAGGTCACAACAATTGGAGCACTACAAGACAAAATTTCCAATCTTGTCAGGCAGTTAGCTAATGACTTAGACTCGCGACTTGTTCTAGTTGTGAGGTTGAGTCACCAAAATGCCATGTTTGGATGAAAACTAACTTTTCGCATTCCTTATACACACTACTATAAATACCCTTATACCCACGAAATGTAAAGAGCTTCCAAAGAAAATTTTGAGAGAGAAACCCTAGAGAAAAACAAGATTGATTCATCCATAATCTTTATCATTTGATTCTCCAAATTCTTCTACTCTCACCCTTTCCATTGACATATCCTTGAGAGGTACATTTGCCAAATCCTTATCTCACCATACCCATATCAGTGCTGAGGTGTTTTAGTGCTTGGGAAGCAATTCAAAGAGGACCAATTCATTTAGTTGATGCAATGGGCTTATTTGGGGATCCGATAAGCTAAAGAAGACAAGGTTCGATGTAACCCTGTTAGAGCAAGAAGCTTGGAGGGCTTAGGTGCACTGTGTAGATTAGGCTTGGAGGATCTTCTGTTATTCATGTATCCCAACTATATTCTTTAGTGGATCATTTACCGCTTAAAGGGCGGCAGAGAGATTTTTCGCCAAGTACTTCGGTTTCCTCTTCGATAACACATCGCTGTATTATCTTTGTGTTTGCATCTCTCTTTCCTTTCTCTTTACCTTTTAACTGATGCTGTATTTGTAATTAATTATGGTTTAGAGTGTGTTATCAATTTGGATGTAGCTTATATTTCATATTACGCACATATACTGTTTGTTTATAAGCTTGTGTTGATATTTTTATAATTAGGGGTCTAAACGTTTATTTGTTTTTTAAATGCTATTTAAACTTTCAATTGGTACTAGAGTGGGTGCACTTGTGGTTTCATTACCTAAGTGTGATCCTAGACCCCTTTTGAGATGGATCAATCTCAATCACTTAATGCTCATCCATACTTTGATGGAAGCAACTATGCATTTTGGAAAGTCCGTATGAGGGCTTTTCTATATTCCATTAATGAGAGTGTTTAGGATGCTGTAGAGATAGAGTGGACTAGGCCAGAGGCCACCAAATCCGAATGGGATAAGGCAGCCCTTGTGGTAGCTAACGCTAATAGCAAGAATTTAAATGCTATTTTTTGTGGTATTTCTCCTAATGAGTTTCACAAGATTTCTCATGTTATAATTGCCAAGAAGGCGTGGAAAATCTTCAAGATAACCTATAAAGGCACCAAAAAGGTGAAGGATACCAAGTTGCAAATGCTAACCACACACTTCGAGGAGCTAAAGATGAGTGAAGACAAGTCATTCGACTCATTTTATGGGAAGCTAAATGAAGTGGTGATTGAGAAAATCAACTTGGGAGGAAAAACGGAGGACTCCAAGATTGTGAGGAAGATCCTATGATCATTGCCGGAAAGCTTTCGTGCAAAGGTCACTGCTATTGAAGAGAGCAAAGACCTTGATGAGATTAAAATTCAAAAACTCATCGATTCTCTTCAAACTTGTGAGCTACCTCTACCATCACAAAGGAAGAGCAAATATCTTGCTTTAAAGACAATCAAAGAGTGAGTAGAAGCTCAAGACTCCTCAGATGAGGATAAGGTCAAAAAGGATGTGGTGTATCTTGTTAAGAACTTCCAAAAGTTCTTAAAGTTCAAAAAGAATGGAAAGTTTGTTGAGAAGGGAAAATTTCCAAATTTCGGGAAGAAGAAAATGGATTTCAAGAAGAAAGATTGGAAGGATTCTCAATCCTCTCAAGGAATCATGTGCTATGAATGCAATGGTCATGGACATCTTAAGAAGGAGTATCCCAACTATTTGAGAGGGAAAGGTAAAGTGTATGCCACTACCCTTAGTGACACAGACTCTTCTAATTCAGACTCGGAAGAAAGCTGCGATGGAGAGGGAAATTACTTTGCATTTATGACCATTGCTCCCATGCAATCTTCGGATGATTTGAGTGTTAGTAGAAGAGCTTGATAAGCACACTAAAATGGAGTCAATGGGGATAGTAGAGGAATCTGATGATGATGAAGATAAAGGATCAATGGGGGATTACAAGAATGCTATAATGCTCTCCTTTAGAAGATTAGTGAATATGTAAAAGTGGCTAGAGCAACCATTAAGAAAATGAAGAGGGCAGGGTAAGATTACGAAAGTCTTCTAGTGCGGTACAAAGAGACTAAATGTGAAGTTGAGACACTGAATGGAGAACTAACTTAAGCCTATTCAAAGATCAAGTTTCTTGAACTTGAGGTGATTCAAGCTAATGCTAAAGTTGAGCGGGTTTCCTCCAAAAAGCTTGACGAAGTGCTTGCACATCAAAAGCCCTCTTCTGACAAAAGCAACTTAGGATACACCGGAGAGGCTAGTTCAAGCATCATTATGTCTAAGGAGATGAAGTTTGTTAAAGCAAAGGAACCAGTGGTAGCAACTTCAGCTGTTGAAAAAGTGAAGTTTGAGTATAAGCCAAAAGTGATTACTCAATGGGTTTTAACAAAGCCTCCAAACCCAGCAGTGGCTAAACTCAAGGCGAAAGGAAAATATCTTCCGAAGTCACAAGAGGATTGTAAACTCAACGCTTTTGCCACCATTGTGGAATCTAAGGACACACTAGACCCAATTGCCATAAGCTTTGGGCATTAAAGAATAGCAGCTTGCAAAGGCCAAGTGGACAAAGAAATGGCAAAAGGAACCTCAAGCAATTGAAAGGGGGAGAAGTTAAGTCTAATATTGGGGATATAATGAAGATGATAGACATCATCACTTCTTGTTTGGCAAACTTCACCCTAAGGTATAAGAATCGTAACTCAAGTACCCAATCCTCTAAGGATATCACCCCAAATGCACATGCCGTGTGGGTGAAGAAGGTACACATGCATAAGCATTAGAACATGTCCATGCATCAATTCTTTCTGTATGTTGTGACTTTGCTTGGCTGTTTTCTTTGTAATCATTCTAGCATGTTTTGAGAAATTTTTGTTTGTTTGTTTTGCTTTGAATGTTTTTATTTTTGATCAATCTTTACTTATTTCTGTGTCAAAAATCCAAAAACACATAAAATGTAGAAAATCCAAAAAGTTTGATCGGCATTATTCTGTTTTGTCACACGCATGTTTTGTCTTGTACCTTCATACAAATGGCTTTATGCATTTACGAGAGTAGCTTGTTCTTTATACACTCATATCATCGAGGGAAAAATCTTGACATCTATGTGACTGTTGTAAATAGATCTTCAAACTTGTCATGAATGATTAGTCAATGATTTTGTTGATCTTGAGATTTGCATAAACTTGTGCCTATATATCTTCCCACTCTTTTAATTTTTGCTTAAAGAGCTCAACTAATGTAAATCTCAAAAATGAAAAGAGACAATGAGCTACAAAAGTCATCACACAGACTAGTATTTGACTAAGAAAAAGAGAAAGCGACTTTTATGAAAATGTATGATGCCCAAAAAGCCAAAGGCTTGTTCATTAAATTGAAATATCAAAATTTCATGCATCGATCTCATAATGAGATGTATTGATTCTAAATGATTAAATGTTATGACGTGTATGAAGCCAAATGAAAAGCTTCAAAATTATGTAATCAAGTTTTGTGGGAGGTCATATATGCATAATTCTATAATTAAGATTGGGCACTTTTCCTCATACTAATTGTGTATGTCTTGGTTAAATTGATCATTGAAGTTTCACATTAAACTAAGGACTATCTCATCTTTGATACCCACACACATCACACATGTCTATGTTTAATGAATGCCATATTCATTCGTGAGATTATACTTGATTAAATGTGTTGCACTCACTCAATCATATGCTAATCAAACACAAAGATTTTTTAGTATTTTAATTGTTTTTGGAAACTTTTTTTGTTTTGAAAATTTTCAAAAATTTCAAAAACTGTGCAACTTTGTTTTGGCAACTTACTCTCGCAAGTCAATCCAGTCGCGAGCCTCTAGTTGTGAGCTTACTCAGAAGCTTTCGTGACTCCCTGGCGAGTCAAGCCCCCAGTTGCCAAAAAGACTTAGAAAAATTTCAAATTTCTGGGTTTTTAGAATTTTTGCGACTCACTTTGGCGACTGGTTCACTAGTGGAAGATCCAGTCGCGAGTTTTACTCAGAATGCTTCGCGACTCCTTTCATGACTTACTAGTAAGTGGACCTTTCAGTTGCGAAAAACACTTGGCGACCTGACTTGGTGACTTGTTTGCAACTCATTTCAGTAGTGAAAAACACGTGTTTTGCACAATGAAGGTTATTTTCAAGGCAATTTTCAAAAACTTTTCATTTTTTCCCTCGCATATTGTGACTGTTCATAGTCTTGTCCATCCCTCCCTCTTCCAAAATCACCGTTCTCACTCACAAAGCCTCCATTTTCTTCATCATTTCTTCACCAATCTTTAAGAAAAAGGTATGGGCTTTGTTCTTTTCTTAATGTATTTACTATTTCTTGCCCTAAATTTTTTGGATTGTGTGTTTTTGTTGAGATTTGAGCATATGATGTTTGAATATGGTTTGTGGATATTTTGTTGAGTTTGATGTATGGGTTTTGTTGGTTTTAGTAGTATGATGCCTATAATACATGATTTTCATGTTTATTTCTCATTTTTTTAGTATTATACCTTGTCTGTGTTGTTTTGTGCATACCATGCCCATGGTAAAATGTCTTATAGACATTATCTTGTGTTTCTGAGGATTTCATGGAATACAATGATTGTAGGGATGACCTTGCTTCGCCGTTTGTGAAATTTTCTTTGGTTATGTGTTTTGCACTTAGCCCTAGGTTGTACATGGTGATATTTGTGTGCACACACACACTTTGATATGATTGAGGGCCTAATGCCAAGACTCTGTTGTGCTTTGATGCTATATGTCCTCTTATGTCAAGTTGCTATTGAATTATGCTTTAGTTTCATTTTTTTAAGGCCTAATTCATAGTCCATTTTATTGCTACTAACTTGTCACTAATTATTTGTGTTACCATATGTTGTGCTTTGTTTTGTGGTCCTTGCTGCTATGTTTTTGCATATGACTCCAAAGAAGAAAACTACCTCACATCGTGCTAACAAAAGGAAGAAAATGGACAATACTTGATTCCGCTCTACCCAACACTTTGAAAGATACAATTAGTTCTTTGAGAAGGCTCCAATCATCCAAGAGCGATTTGTGGACTTGGTTGATTTGAAGGATTATTTTATCCCGGGTTGTTTTCAAGATAGAGGTTGGGATAAACTCCTTGGTGATCTCCCTGGGGTGTGTGAACCTTTGATTTGTGAATTCTCTGCCAATGCCATTTTACGAGAGGACGAAATCGATTCTTGAATTAGAGGCCATGAGTTCACCATTGACATGGAGGATATTGATGATGTTCTTGGCTTTGAGGATCTAGAGCATGATTTCACTCACTACAAGGGCAGAATGCTCTCCATAGAGATGGTTCAATCACATATCAGTGGTGTTAGAGAAGGAAGATGCCTTAGCACAACTACTTTTCCACCGGATCTGAGATGTCTTACATTAATTATGATGTTCAACCTGTACCCGATGAAGAAGATGACCACCATTAGTAATGCTAGAGCCGTTTTTCTCATGGAGCTTCAGGAGAATACTTACATTGATATTAGTGCTCATGCCTTCTCTATTATTACTGATGAAACAAGGACAACTTCAAGGGCAAAACTGATTCTCCCTAGTCTTCTCATGAGGCTCTTTCAAGCAAAAGGTGTAGAAATTCCTCAAGACATCAGTCTCATGCCTATTCCTCATGCTATAAATGCTCTAACAATTGTACGGATCAAAGTTCGCCTCCACGGTGATGAAGAGGAGGGTGATCAAGCTCAAGGGGAGCCTATGGACACCGAGACAGAAGCAGAAGGACAACTCTTAAGCTCATGAAGCCGTGGTAAAAGGAGCTAAGCTTCATCATCTTCTGAAGTACCTCCAAATGCATTTTAGATCATCCTTGAGAGGATTGACGGCCTGCGAGACGTCCAACATGAGCAATCTAACAGGTTGACTACCATCCAAGAACAGATTAATTTACTTTCAGCCAAGTTTGATAGCTTCACTGCACAGCATTAGCCCTTTGACCATTCCGGTCAAAAGGGGGGAGATATGGAGTAGGAGTAGCTCTTGAGGGGGAGCATCATTTTGAAATGGAGAAACTTTAAGCACTTTTATTTTGTATTGTTTATGGTTTATGTTGTTTATGTTTGGATTTAGTTTCAATTATGGGTTTTCATAGCACTTTGCTTTGGTTTGAACTCTATAATTTTAGTATTTAGTTTTCTAATACTTGATTGTGCTGTGTTGTGAATACTTGAATGCTTAGCTATTTAAAATATTTTTTATTATGTGCCCTTACTTTGTAGCTTAGTACTTTTAGTTAATGTTATGCATTTTCTTTAGTACATCACTCTTGTGCCCTTGTTGGATTTTATATCCTCGATGCAACTACTTTGTGTTTTAGTATCGGTGGAGTGTTGGACATGCAAATGATACTTTGCATTGAGCTTATTAGCTTGCATGTCCAGATGTCCGTCCCTTGTGTGAATGATCATTATGATCACTATTTATAGTGATTGTTCTTGTTTGGTCAAGCCATGTTTTATTGCTATATTCTTTACTACTTGATTGTATTGTGCTTGTTCTATATGCATTTCAAGATTTCTGCTTACAATGATCATCTTATGTTATTGTTTTCAAGAAAAAACTTGTTCATATAGTTCAAGAGCTTCACAGTTTCTAGAGTTAGGTGTGAGTGAGTTTTAGTAACTGTTCCCAACTCACATGTTAAGTCTAGAGTCTGTTTTAGTGTTTTGTCACGAAATAGCTAAAGGGGGAGATTGTAAGGTTGAATTTATTCAATCATATGTTGGTTTTATTCCGTACCAAATTTACTTGTAATTTAGCATTTAGATACCCTGTATATAGGTGAGATTTATGTAAGGATTGTGTGTAAGAGAATGTGAAGAAAACTCAAGATGTGTGCAATTAAAGGATTCTCGTGACTAGATCTCGCGACTGACTCGCGACTAGCAAGTCGCCAAAGTGGCACACGTGTGAAGCATACAGGAAAGCTAAAGGGTTATGATAGCTGGAGCACTATAGGACAAAAATTCCAATCTGGCTAGGTAGTTAGCTCGCGACTCAAACTCGCGACTCATTCCAATCGCGAGTAAATGCTCTAAAATGTGTGAATACACAAGAGCTATTTAGATCCCCAATTAGATTATGGCTAGATTGCTTTTATTCTAACTTATCTAAGTGCGGAGCAAGAGTAAATGAAGTACAATAAACCAATAAAACTACTCTAGTGCATATGCATGAACAACAAGCATTAAAAGTAAAGCACAAGAGTAAAGGAAGAGATAATGCAAACACAAGATAATACACCGATGTGTTATAAAAAAGAAAACCAAAGAACTTGGTGAAAAACCTCTCTGCTGCCCTCCAAGTGGTAATCGATCCACTAGACAATCAGTTAGGATACACAAGTTAGCTAGAGACCCTACAAGCCTAATCTACCTGATGTACCTAAGACCTCTAAGCTCTTACTCCAACAAGGCTTCCAAGAACCATGTCTTGTCTAGCTCTTCGAATCCCGCAATGAGCTCCATGTTGCATCCGCCATCCTTGGCATCTTTCAATGCTTCCCAGCAGCACCAAAAACACTCTCAACACTTTGAATGTGTGTGGGTAGTGTTTGGGTAGAAATCTTTTCTCAATAGGTATAACAATGGGAGAGGGAATGAGAAGAGACTAGAAAGATTTCTCTCCAAGAATGGGTAACTCTCTCTAATAGGTGGGTGTGTTGTAGAAACCTCTCTTAGGGTTTTTTTTTTCTCTGAATTGCCTCCTCTACATTTGTGGATAATGAGGGTATATATAGTATGGGTGAAGGGTAAGAAAGTCACATATTAAAATTCTCTAAGCAGAATATTTCGCGACTACCTCAGGGGAAGGCCTTACCCGCGAGACACTCACGAAAACGACAACTTGACATGACTCTTTAGCTTCTAGTCATGTGCTTCTCACATGCCCTTTTTGCAAGAACCCTTCTCGCAAGTTAGTCATGAAATGCACTGATTCTTCAATTAAACTTGAGTCTTCACTAACTTAATACTAAACTCAATACAATAAAATCCCATAAAATACAATGAACAAAATTAAAGCAATCATAACACTTTTTGTCATGGAATAAAGCCAACATAAAACATAGTTGTAAATCACAACTTTACAGCGAGGTTGAGTCGTCAAAATGCCCTATTTGGATGAAAACTAACTTTTCGCATTCCTCATACACACGACTATAAAAACCCTTATATCCACAAAATGTAAAGAGTTTCTAGAGATAATTTTTAGAAAGAAACTCTAGAGAAAAACAAGATTGACTCATCCACAATCTTTATCATTTGATTCTCCAAGTTTCTCTACTCTCATCCTCTCCATTGACATATCCTTGAGAGATACATTTGCCAAATCCTTATCTCACTATATTCATATCAGTGAGGAGGTGTTTTGGTGCTTAAGAAGCAGTTCAGAGAGGACCATTTCGTTTGGTTGACATAATGGGCTTATTGCGGGATCTGGTAAGCTAAAGAAGACAAGGTTCAGCATAACCCTGTTGGAGCAAGAAGCTTGGAGGGCTTAGGTGCACTAGGTAGATTAGGCTTGGAAGGTCTTCTGCTATTCATGTATCTCAACTATATTCTTTAGTAGATCATTTACCGCTTAGAGGGCAGTGGAGAGGATTTTCACCAAATACTTCGGTTTCCTCTTCGTTAACATATCGTCGTGTTATCTTTGTGTTTGTATCTCTCTTTCCTTCTTCTTTACCTTTTAATTGCTACTATGTTTGTAATTAATTATGATTTAGAGTGTGTTACCAATTTGAATATAGCTTATATTTCATATTCCGCACATATACTGTTTGTTTATAAGATTGTGTTGGTATTTTTGTAATTGTGGGTCTAAACGTTCATTGGTGTTTTATACGTTATTTAAACTTTCAGTGGGCAAAAAAAGAGAATTAGCATTTGTATAGAGATCCTAACACGCCCCAAATGCTTCTCTTCCTTGATGAACCAACAAGTGGGCTTGATAGAGAAGCATCATATTATGTAATGAGCAAAATTGCAAGCTTAGGTCAAAGAGATGGGATTGGAAGGACCATTATTGCATCAATTCATCAACCCAGCAGTGAAGTCGTTGAGCTCTTCCACAATCTTTGTCTCCTGTCTACAGGTAGAACTGTATATCTTGATCCTGCTTCTGCAGCAAATGAGGTAAGTAGTTAAATATTCTTAATATTTTTGTATCATATATTCATATTAGAGCTGGAATAAGTTATTAACTAGTCTAATTACTTCCAATACTCTTCATCCATCAGATTATGGGAAGACATCTTCAAAAAAAAGATTAAAAAAAATAGAGGATGAATTATGCATTTTAACCTAATACTATTTAGAGATGACATTGCAAATGTTAACACAAATCCCTTCTCGGGTACATAAAAATAATAAGAACACCTTATGAAGCTTATATATATATATATATATATATGTATGTATATATATATATATTTTAAGGACAATAAGAACACCTTATGAAGCTTATATATATATATATATATATATGTATGTATATATATATATATTTTAAGGACGTTGAACAAGGTTTAGCTAGAGAAAATTTGACAAAGGAAGCAATTGAGATACTTCTAAGTTCGTATAAATCATCAAAGAGATACGAGCAAGTACAGAAGCAAGTAGCTGAAATAAATAAACAGGCAAGCAAGTAATAATTTTCCTAATCGTGTATGTTATTTTTTGCATAATATGGTATACAAATTGATGAGAGTCACATGACCAGAGAAATGGAAAATAGTTAACTGAAATTTACTTTGGTTTCAGGACCATGGAGAATTGGAGACGAAGAGAAGCCATGCTAGCTTCCTTACTCAGTGCTCTGTTCTAACAAGAAGATCTTTTGTGAACATGTATCGTGATCTAGGCTACTATTGGTTGCGCATAGCAATTTATATCACATTAGGTCTAGGCCTCGGTACCATGTATCACAATATTGGGCATAGTTATGCTTCGATTCAGGAAAGCTGATTAAATTCATAATTTCTAACAACTTAAGTTTTTGGGATAATCAAGAACTTAACATTATAACTTTGGTTATTTCAGGATAGAGGTGCATTGCTTTCATTTATAGCTTCATTCCTAACGTTCATGGCCATTGGGGGATTTCCCTCTTTTGTAGAGGACATGATGATATTTTAACTTATTTTGTGGTCCAGAAGTGTTTGTTGAATTTATATATGCATCCGGATATTAGTACTTTCACTAATGGCTTATTAAAAAGCTTAATTTGCTAAAATAAGATGCTCTTGACACTCTTTGCTCATATTTTTTTTAGCATTATAAGTATTGATAAACTTTCTCCAATCATAACCTAGGTATTGTTGGGAAAATTTGTTAAATCCGCTCAATGTGAATTAAAAATTAATGACTACCTAGCAATAGCAATATTATGGAAACAAAAAATTCTAGTAAGCACCACAAAAACACATCCACAAAAGAACACCAAATCTTATGTAAAAAACTCTCTAGTGTAGAGGAAAAAACCACAGGATAGCTCAAAATAATCCACAATGAAATAGAGATTACAACTCTCAAGTTTACACCAAACTTGAGTCCACAATAATTTGAATACACAACAAATTAAATTTCAAAGAGTAAATACAATCTCACCACAAAGCCAATAGCAAAATCTTCCTCTGAACACTCCAACTCTCTATGGTTGTAGCACTCAAAAACTCTAAGAGAACTCCACCAATTTATCTTCTTTATGTGAAGCTTGAGTAACGAAAAATGTCTCCTTTTTTTCTTTTTCACTCTCTCACATTCTAACTGCATATCTCTCTATCTCTTCATTTGGACTGCACCTCAAATGTAGTGGCGGCTCCAAAAAATTTTATCAGGGTGGTCATTAAAAAACTTAAATTAAACAAAATTTAATAAAATAAAATTTGAATATATCGATATCACAAAAAAGCGCAAATACATAAATCTTTAAAATTTATTCTACAAGATTTTATATTTTAAAATTGATGTATGATAGTTTTGTTATCAATTCTATCAACTGTATCATTTTCAATGTATACAACCAAACAATCATTAAACTACTGATATCCCATCCAATTACAAACATCTTGCCTAATAAGTAACAATATAAACAAAATACATCATCTTCTTTTATGATCTATTCCAACCATTTTTTGTATTCTTTAAACTAATTAGTATTAAATCAACACAATGCTCCATTAATTTCCTTTTTAGGGAAATCATGGCCTAGAAGTTGACAAAAATCTCTTTGTAAATATGCTCTTCTTATTTCAACCTGATCATTAGGATGAAAAAATAAGACACTTTCTCATAGCTTATGATCTAAAAGAAAATTATTAAAGTCAACACAATTTTGCTTAGGATATTAATCTTGCAATAAAAGTGATTTCTTTATAAGAAATTTATTCATGGTGCAAAATAAATTAAATAATAAAGGGTAAACTATAAGTTCATTCAATATATTCAATTTAGGCATTCAACTGTTATATTAATCATATCCAATAAAGTAATTAGGCATTACTTAATTTAGTGCATATGCGTATGTACAAGATATATCACATAAATCCAACAAATTCAGCTAAAGATTAAAATAAACACTAATAAACTAGTCATTTGAAAAGGAATGTCTTTTGAGAACACAATTTAAAAATCACAATTATAGTCTATTTGGGATCCGCTTATTTTGCTGAAACTAAAAACTTTTTGCTAAAATTACTATAGATAAAGGAAAAAAATTAGCTGAAACAGTACAATGGAACTCATGAATAGTACCAAAAAGTACAATAAGATCCATAAATAGTAGTAAAAATAAGTTGGCTTTTAAATTTGAAGCCAAACACACACTTAGAGTGCCAACTACAATTGATAATAAATTATAAAATTAATTTTCAAGATTGTAAATTTCTTATATGTTTTTATTCTTTATCAAATGAGTTATCCAATAAGTCATTTGTAATTTGTTTTATATTTTGGAAGGTTAATATTGTGTAGAAATAAAACCTGTGTATCTATTTTATATTTTGTATAATTTTAAAATTATTGAATAAGTATTAATAATTTTAAATGAGTTCATTCTTAATATAAGTGATGAATTTAAAATAATACATTTTATATCAAGTAATTTGTTGAATAACTTTTCAAATGGCAAATACATGTTGTTTTTTTTATAAAAATAAAAAAATTTAAAAAAAAAATTTATGTAAAAAATTCAGGTCAATCCAACCCGCAATCTGATTGACCCGATCTCACCCGCCCATTTTACCATGCCTAGTTGGGATAGATAATGAAATGAATTGGACTTTTATCACTTGATTTTATTTAGATACAAGGAGCAAAACACATCCATCCATAATACAAGGTTCAAGCGTGGTCGAGGTTTGTCCTCTTGAAACAACAATTTTATTATTATATTTTCAATTTGTATTAAAAATTTTGATATAAAAGTATTAAAAACCTCGTAGATTCACTTCCCAAAAAAATAATAATAATAATTGTTTGTCATTTGATGTGATACTGATTATAAGTATTTTGTAGTTTATACTACAATTATTGACACATTGTCGACTCAACAGCTTATTAGCATTATTTGAACAACAGGACAAATTCTTGCCGACAATAAAAGATATTTACCTAATTAACCCCCTTGACAGTGAACTAGTGAAGTGACGAATGAGTGAGAGAAAGACATAAAGAGACGTAGCTGGCTCAGTAATCGCCACGTGTAATTTAAGATAAAACTGATTCCTTCCAGATTTAAAAAACAAAAAAACAAAACTATAATAACCAATAAATAAATAAAAACACCCAAATTCAACACTCTCCAGTCTCAAGTCTCAAATCTCAATCAGTCAACCTATTAGAGTTTTCATCGACGCTCTGTCTCTCTCATCACAAGATCGATCCATTCACTGCTCTTTCGATCTTCCAAAGGTACGTTTCAACTGCACATCTTCTCATCATATCAACACTTTTCACAATTTCAACAGTATGCTTAAAATTATATAAATAAAATTAAAAATTAAAAATAAGAACAAGTTTCATTTCTGTTTGGTTGCCGAGATAACTTGATAAACTATACTCAAAAATCAAAACATCATGATTTTGTAAATGCCTGGAATTTTTTTATCAGTTGGGATCTTAGAAATGACAATTTAAAATTTAAAAAAAAAAAATTTATATATGCTTAGTTAAGCTTGACTTGACCCGTTGGATTATCCTGAGGTCAATGGGAACCCAAAATAGTAAAAAATTACTCTGTTTATAGATTTTCCTTTGTTTTTCTTAGCAACCAAACACAGGGTTATTTGTTGTGTTTTTGTTGGTGGTTGAAAGTGCTGCATTAGATCTTTTAAGTATGCTTACCAAGGAATGTTTAAGAACGAGTTTGAAGGAGCAATTCTTCCTTCATTCATTATAATTTTCAAATTTCAGCAACTATATTTGTTAAATTTCCCGGTAATATTTTTAAATTTTCCGATGATATTTTTTTTAACAAATTTAGTGGAGCACTTGGCAATGATAATTTTAACGAAAAGTGTTAGTTTCTAAATAATTTTATAATATTTTCCTAATAAATCTACTTAAATATAATAAATTATTACTGATTTTAATTTAAACATACTATTTAAATTTTTTTTTTATTAACTAGTAACAACCCAATATTTGAAGTTGTTACTGATTTTAACTTTTTTTAGTTTCAAAAAAAAAAAAACTTTTTTTTTTCTTTTTTTAGAAACCGTTACTGATTTTATCTTAAATACACTATTTAAATTTTTTTATTTTTCATCTACACGCTTTTTGCTTTTTTTTTCTCCTCCACAACCTTAAGGGGCGATTGGTGAGTATTTTCAAATATTAATTTTTAATTTTTAAATAATATTTTACACACTTCTATATACTTTTTATTCACACGTATTTTCACAAAAAAAAATTAAATAATAATTTTCAGTTTTTATACTCATATATCAAACGGCCCTTAATTCTTTTCCTCCCTTTAACTTTTCTTTTAGCTTTTCTTTTCTACCACTCCAGAATAGATCAGATGCTCTCTCTCACAGATCGTCGGCAGATTACAAAGGCTAGAGAGACAACATTTTAAATCGGTGTTCACGTATGCTTGTCCTCCGAATGACAATTCAGATTTATTTTCAGCTTGCTTACCACGTATCTTGTAAGAACTAAGAACCAACTCGTTACTAGTTTGGGCTATATATATATATATATATATATTACAACAAAACCATTAATTGTCACCCACCAGAAACATCAACCATGCTCTTCTCCTACCCATTCTTCACAAATTCTATGGCTAGCATATTCACCATTTTCGTGTTCATATTCTTTCTAATATGGATATCAAGAAGGGTCCAAAGAACTACTAGTAAAAATAAAGTTCTACCTGAAGCTAGTGGGGCTTGGCCTTTGATTGGCCACCTCCTCCAGTTAGGAGGGTCAAAACCGGCTCATATAGCCTTGGGCAACATGGCTGAAAATTATGGACCAATCTTCACAATTTGGTTGGGTGTGCATCGAACAATAGTAGTAAGCAGTTGGGAGATAGCTAAAGAGTGTTTTACTACCAATGATAAAGTCTTTGCCAACCGTCCTAAAGGTTTAGCTCCAGAAATCTTGGGCTGCAACTACGCCATGATGGGGTTCAGCCCTTATGGTCCCTTCTGGCGCCAAGTGAAAAAAATGGCCACGCTAGAGGTCCTCTCAAACCACCGTCTTGAAACGCTCAAACACGTTCGAGAAGCTGAGGTAAATGATTCTATAAAAGAGATATATGAGCTATTGGTCAAGAACAACAAGGTGTTATTGGAGATGGAGAGATGGCTTGGTTGCACAGCCCTAAACGTTATATGTAGGATGGTTGTTGGACAAAGATTTGGTAAGGCTACGACCAAGGTTGAGAATGATAGAAATGATCAACGCCGAAAGGCATTGAGAGAGTTTTTCGATTTGAGTGGAGAGTTTGTGGTCTCAGATGCACTACCGTATCTAAGGTGGTTTGACGTGGGGGGAGAAAGAAAGCCATGAAGAAAACTGCAAAAGAATTGGATGATGTAACTGAAGAATGGCTAAAGGAGCATAAGCAGAGGAAAATTTCTGGTGGGATGAAGGAACACCAAGATTTTATGGATGTAATGCTATCCATTGTCACTGATGATGATGAGACTTCCAGTTATGATGTTAATACAATCGTCAAAGCTACATGCTTGGTAAACTTTTGATAACCCTATTAATTCACACAGTATAATATATTTCCAAAATCCCATTTGCTACATATATTGAATTAGGTTAACTTGTTACACCCACGTTATTTTAGACAATTTTTAACAAATGAAAAAAAAAATGAAATTATAACTTTTTTCGTGTTTGCAAAACTGTATAAAATAATTTTTGTAATAAACTGTTCTATTGAATTTGTATTGATCAACTTCGAAAAGCAACAATTAAATTTCTTAGATAAATAAACAAATGGCCTGTACTAGAAATACAAATTTTTTGTATTATTTTTTGTGTTCCATTTTATATTTTACAAATTACATCTTATCATGTATTGTTTTTACTTTTTTTAATAAAATTATTGAAGTTTAAAATGAAATAAAATAAAATTAGACTCATGACAAAAAGTGGTGGAGAACATTTATATTCCCCATGTAAGAAGCATTTATCACGTCTATCTCACATAAAATTCAACGTGGATCTGGAACTTCATGTTACAGAATTAAAAGATTCAAACAATTTCATGATAATTATCTTGTGCATAATGGTTTATTTAAATCCTGAACTTGAAGGCATGTCATTTTCTTGTCGAATATTAAGCCATATATAATCAAATAGCATAAGTTTTGAATTCTAAATGCAATCTGAATTCTTGCTGCTACTAAATTTGATTCTTGGACCATAGAAAGCTTAAAGCTTTAGCCGACCATCTAACATTCTAACTTCCAATTCATATTATGTTACTTTTGTAGGCTCTTATCTTAGCTGCTTCAGATACATCAACAATAACATTGACATGGGCTCTTTCTTTACTTCTCAAAAATCCTGAGACCTTAACAAAAGTCCAGGAAGAATTAGACATCTATATCGGTAGAGAAAGGCAAGTGAAGGAATCAGATATGAAAAATTTGGTATATCTCCAAGCTATCCTCAAAGAAACAATGCGCTTATATCCTGCTGTACCACTCCTAGCGCCACACGAGTCAATGGAAGATTGTACTTTGGTTGGTTACCACGTCCCAGCAGGAACACGACTTATTGTTAATCTTCTGAAACTCCATCGAGACCCAAATGTGTGGGAGGATCCTAGTAAATTTCGACCTGAAAGATTTCTTACAACTCACAAGGATGTTGATGTTAGAGGCCAAAATTTTGAATTTATACCATTCGGAAGTGGTAGAAGAATGTGCCCGGGATCTCATTTGCCTTGCAAGTTATGCAACTCACACTTGCTACTTTGTTGCATGCTTTTGAAATTTCAAGCCCATCAGATGAACCTGTGGACATGACAGAGAAAGGTGGACTTGCAAACCCGAAAGCTACCCCACTTGAAGTCTATCTCACTCCTCGCCTTCATGCTCAAGTATATGCATAATTTGACTAGTTATAATTTGATAAATTAAAATATGGTGCGGTGAGATATGCATAATTTGACTAGGTATCATTTGATAAATTAAAATATGGTGTGGTGCAATAAATTAGTGTATGCCTTTTCCATGTAACCAGTTAAGAGGCAAACATTAGAAAAGTAAAAGTCATTTGAAAAAAGTTATCATCTTAGTTAATTTGGCTTTGATTGAAAATAAGATGTATTTGTCAAGTCATATTAAGTGTGACTTGTGATTTGCATTTGTCTTGTGTGTAATGTTTTTGAAGGTTGGATCTTTTATGTAAAAATAACTTTTTTATTTATTGCCATTTTATGTGTCTTGTAATTGGGCATTTGACTTATATATGAGTTATGTTTCTTAACTGTTAGCACTACAAGAAAAATGCTTATTACCAACTAAGAATTTTTGACGGACTCAAAAAGCCCTCTAAAAAAATCTTATTTGTAATAGCAAAATAAAGTCCTCACAAATACTTGGTAAAATGTGAAATATTTGTGACCAACAGGAAAAGCTGTCGCAATTATGTGTTATAGCTGTCACAAATACCAATATTTTGGAGGGAAATTTTCCCTCCATATTATTTGCGAGGGATAATTAAAAATCTCTTGCAAAAAGTGTATTATTTGTGACAGTTAAAAAAAGCCGTCACTAATACTAAATTATTTGCGAGAAATAGGATCGACCTTCACAAATAATCATTAAAATGTCAAAATTTTGGAAGGGAAATGTTCCCACCAAATTATTTCCGATGGACAATAAAAATCTCTAGCAAAAAGTTTATTTTTTGTGTGCGTTAAAAATATGCCCTTACTAAAACTAAATTATTTGCGAAGGCCACAATTGACCTTCGCAAAAAATCATTAATTTTTTTTTTTTTTGGAGATAAAAGTTATTCTAGAATTCAAATAAAAATAAAAAAGAAACGTACAAACATATATCACTTTGTATTCTTTAGATGAACCTTTTGTTTATAGTCGAAGAAAAAACATTTTATATACATCCTATATAAGAAAAGTCTATTCTTATTTTCTAAACAATTGTAGCCATAACAAAATTATAGCACTTTCAACTTCAAAATAATAGCCTAAAATTTAAGAATTTCAGCCTTTTGTACTCTTTCTCTCTCTCTCTCAAAAGTGAATAAAAATTTATTCCCAATAAAATAATGCATAAAAGATGAGTTTATAAATCAAATGGTAAATTACATTCGATTGGCATACATGTTAAGACTATATAAAACATGTAATCTAACGGTTAGATTTTTAAAATATTAATTCAATAATAAGTTATTGGGTCGCGTAACATTTTTTTGAGTTGCATCAGGTGTAACTTGAACCCAATCCTATATTTCTTAACTCAATGTGAATTTTGACAAATCTACCGTTAGATTACATTATCTTCATATATTTTTCATGCTTATAAAATTTCAAGGTGATTAAATATTAATTGTCAGGTAATCAATCAATTATTTAAATTCAAACTTTTGTAGTTTAAAATAATGTATAAAAGATGAGTTTATAAATCAAACCGTAAATTACATCCGACTGACATGAAAATTGGCATGCATGTTAAGAACATATAGAACATGTAATCCAACGGTTGAATTTTCAAAATATGAATTTAACAATAATTTATTGGGTAGTGTAACATTTTTTAGAGTTACGTCAAGTGTAACTCAAACCTAACCCCATATTTCTTAATTCGATGTGAATTTTGACAAATCTACTGTTAGATTGCATTAATTTCATATATTTTTCATGCTTACAAAATTTCAAGGTTATCAAATATTAATAGCCATGTCATCAATCAATTGTCTAGATTCAAGTTTTAGTAGTTTAAAATAATGCATAAAATATGAGTTTATAGATAAATGGTAAATTACATCTGCTAGGCATGAAAATTGGCATGCATGTTAAGACCATAACAGTTGGATTTTCAAAATATAAATTCAATAATAATTTATTGAGTAGTGTAACATTTTTTAAAGTTACGTCAGATGTAACTTAAATCCAACACTATATTTCTTAATTCGGTGTGAATTTTGACAAATTTACCGTTAGATTATATTATCTTCATACATTTTTCATGGTTACAAAATTTCAAAGTGATCAAAGATTAATAGGCATGTCATCAATCAATTGTCTAAATCCAAGTTTTTGTAATTTAAAATAATACATAAAAGATGAGTTTGTAAAATAAATGGTAAATTACATCTAATTGGCATGAAAATTGGCATGCATGTTAAGAACATATAGAATATGTAATCCAACGATTAGATTTCCAAAATCTAAATTCAATAATAAGTTACTAGGTGGTGTAACTTTTTTTAAGAGTTACATCATGTGTAACTCGAACCCAATCCTATATTTCTTAATTCGATGTGAATTTTGACAAATCTACCGTTAGATTACATTATCTTCATATATTTTTCATTCTTCTAAAATTTCAAGGTGATTAAATATTAATTATCAGGTCATCAATCAATTGTTTAAATTCAAATTTTTGTAGTTTAAAATAATGTATAAAAGATGAGTTTATAGATCAAACCGTAAATTACATCCGATTGGTATGAAAATTGACAGGCATGAAAATTGGCATACATGTTAAGAATATATAGAACATGTAATCCAACAGTTGAGATTTTCAAAATATGAATTCAATAATAAGTTATTGGGTGGTGTAATATTTTTTAGAGTTACGTCAAGTATAACTCAAACCCAACCCCATATTTCTTAATTCGATGTGAATTTTGACAAATCTACCATTAGATTGCATTATCTTCATATATTTTTCATGCTTACAAAATTTCAGGGTGATCAAAGATTAATAGCCATGTCATCAATCAATTGTCTAGATTCAAGTTTTAGTAGTTTAAAATAATGCATAAAATATGAGTTTATAGATAAATGGTAAATTACATCCGATTGGCATGAAAATTGGCATGCATGTTAAGACCATATAGAACATGTAATCTAATAGTTGGATTTTTAAAATATGAATTCAATAATAAATTATTGAGTGGTGTAACATTTTTTTAGAGTTACGTCAGATGTAACTGGAACCCAGCCCTATATTTCTTAATTCAATATGAATTTTTATAAATCTACCGTTAAATTACATTATCTTCATATATTTTTCGTACTTACAAAATTTCAAAGTGATCAAAGATTAATAGACATGTCATCAATCAATTGTCTAAATTCAAGTTTTTGTAATTTAAAATAAAACATAAAAGATGAGTTTAATAATCAAATGGTAAATTACATCCAATTTGCATTATAATTTGCATGCATGTTAAGGACATATAAAACATGTAATCTAACAATTAGATTTTCAAAATATGAATTCCATAATAAGTTATTGGGTGATGTAACATTTTTTAGAGTTACATCAAGTGTAACTTGAACCCAACCCTATATTTCTTAATTCGATGTGAATTTTGACAGATCTACTATTATATTACATTATCTTCATATATTTAAACCTAAATATTTAGAACCTAACAAAGGTGGTTCGGACTCAACCAGAGGATGTGTTTTCTTGACATGGCAGGATCTATGTGTGACTGTTTCCAATCAAAGATGTGGCACCAAATCGATCCTTGGGGGTCTGTCTGGTTATGCCCCACTTGGGGAGCTTCTGGCTATAATGGGTCCTCCTGGTTGTGGTAGGTCTACACTTCTTGATGCATTATCGGGTAATAACAAAGTCTTTTTTGAAAGCAATAATCTAAAAGTTTTGTTGTGCTTATCAAAACTCTTAAAACAATATAACAAATTAACTCCCTCTCTCTCTCTCATGCATGTGTGATTTACATGTACTAATTCCTTGCTCTGAATGAGAATACAGTAATTTGAAATATTAATCATCACCCAAAACATACTACTTCAAATTTTAATCTATGTCACTATTATAGTTTTTTTTTTTTTTTTTTTTTTTTGATAATTCGGTAGTTGATAGTGGAATGATTTAAACTCTAAGCTCCATAAAAGCATCAGAAAGTGTCAACTAATTATATTAAGCTTGAACATAGTTATAAATTGCTTCCTAATTAGCGGACTTCACCAAACTAAGAGATCACCATCGGACATCACATGCTTACTAGACTATGCATGAATCTTAGGAAACATAAATATATATATATATATATGTTAGCCCTTAATGTACTTTACACGATCTTTATTTATTGTTGACCAAATGGTACTCTAATATGCCCCGTGCATAGTACTGTTTGCTTGTACTTGACTAAACTACATTACTATCAATTATTGAGAAAAAATAAAGAAAATAATTAAATTGGTAAAAAAAAAAAAACTTTTTTTAAATGTTGATGTACATGTGGCTTTTATTTTGCCATGTAAGTGTTTATGTGAGTATTAAAATTTACAAATGTTACCATTAGGGATGCCAAAAGTGCACACTATTAACCACTTTAGACATTTTCTGTTACCAAATTAATTGCTACCAAAATGGATGGATCAAATTTACTATAACCCCAAAATGTATGGAACAAAATAGTATTTTTACCTTTAAAAAATAGTTAAATTTGTTGCACGCACCCGAAGAAAAAAAAACTAAAATAGTAGCTTTAAGTTACAATTTTTGTGTACGTAATAAATATTACTTTAAAAATATGTGTTCAAAAAGGGAATAGAGTAAAGAGCCTACAAATTACAAATGATAGAATATAATTTCTAAGAAGTTACCTTTGAACATTCAAAAGGGTATATTGTGCTCCATTATGTTACATTTGAGAGCCAGCCTTTACTAATCAACTTTGAGAGAGATGATCTTTGAAAATATCAATGGTAGCTCTAATTTTTTTTTTCAATGTGACTATTAAGAAATTTAATAAAAAAAATAACTTGAATATATCAATTTATTGAGGGATGTAGTGAGGATTATTTGCATCTTTTCTTTTCTTTTCTTTCTTTTATAGATACTTTGTTCTTATACATTGGGTCTTGTGACCATTGTTGACATACGTTGTACTTATTCTCTCTATATGTGGATGTATGTTTTTTTTCCTCTCACCTACCCTTACATGTGTTGTTTCTTTTCTCTCTTTTTACACATGCTTCTTATTACTTGTATGCAATCTATTATTTCTATTTCACGCTAAGATGCCTTGATAAGTTTTGTTTACAGTGTTTCAGAAATACAGGATGTCAAAGTCTATTTGACATAAACTTTCTTCTTACAAAGTTTTTCAAGAGTTTGTGTTAGGATAGATTTTATTGTATTCAACAAGTGAATATGAGTTGAGTGATTTATGACTTCTCTCATATGTTCATTTGTTTGTTAAGGTTTTGTCACGGATTGCCAAAGGGAGGATTGTTAGGACATATGTGTTTCACTTGTTAAGAACATATGTCATTTTTTTATGTAATTGGCTAATCATTTGACAAAACGTACTTTACTTGTAATTTGGTAAATCTAGGTACTTTTAATACTTCAAGAAACAAGATTTCAAGATCAAGTGTTAAAAAAATTCAAGTCTGTCCAAGAAACAAGCTAAATAGTGCAAATTCATTAAAACTTGATAGTTGGCTCGTCAACTACATCTATCGAGCTTAAGAAAGCTGTTTCAGCCCTGTGTGCTCGACATCTGCTCAACAGTTACTTGATAGCTTCTATCTGTCAAGGTTTAAGAATTTCAGAATTCTGATTTGATTTTCTTGAGATTCGTGAATGTGTCTTGGGGTCTTTTTTTCTCCTAACCCTAAACATATTAAAGGATTATTTTAAGGACCGTCAAAGAGTTCACAAGTTGCACAAGTATTGAGAAAAGTTTGTTCAAGCAAATTGTGACCGAAGACGAAGTTCTGCCCTAGTTCATCATTCTTGAAAAAGTTGTTATGTATGTGCACCATAGGGTTTTGTGACCAAGCATCTTCTTGATCTTCATCGTGTGAATGAATTGAAGAACTTTGCAGCCAACAATCTTCTCTAGTTGATGATTGAAGTTCCGTACTGGGATCCACACAATTGGTTAATCACGTACTTGGGAGCCGTGCATCAAAAGGAGAAATTGTCACTACAGAACAAGTCCAATTGGGTATTGAGACAAGGGTTCAACTGTAGGTTGGTATATGGTACTGGAATTCTTTTACTTGTAACCGCTTGTTGTGATAATAGTGAAATTTGGGGAGTGGTGACCTTAAAATCACCCAGTGAGGTTTTCTGCCGCGTAGGTTTTTCCCATACGTAAACAAATCACCTTATCAATTTATTTTCCACTGCATACTTTAGTTGTTGGTGATTTGTTTGTGCTACCACACGTTTTGCATGTTAATTTGATTAATTAATAACTTGGCTAATAATTAATTTAATCACAATGGGTCAATACGTTTTTGGCCTATCAAATATTATTCTAACTATTTTCCTTTTTACATTCTGTTGAACATAGGCATATGTAACACAAGATGATACATTAATGATGACTTTAACTGTTAGAGAAGCCGTGTATAACTCAGCTCAGCTCCAATTACCTGACTCCATGTCTAAATTAAAGAAGAAGGACAAAGTAGAAACAACAATAAAAGAGATGGGTTTGCAAGATGCAGTGGACACTAGAATTGGGGGATGGGGAGTTAAAGGCATTAGTGGTGGACAAAAGAGGAGAGTTAGCATTTGTATAGAGATCCTAACACGCCCCAAGCTTCTCTTCCTTGATGAACCAACAAGTGGGCTTGATAGTGCAGCATCATATTATGTAATGAGCAAAATTGCAAGCTTAGGTCAAAGAGATGGGATTGGAAGGACCATTATTGCATCAATTCATCAACCCAACAATGAAGTCTTTCAGCTCTTCCAAAATCCTTGTCTCCTGTCTTCAGGTAGAACTATATATTTTGATCCTCCTTCTGCAGCAAATGAGGTAAGTAGTTGAAAATATTCTTAATATTTTTGTATCATATATTCATAATAGAGTTGGAATAAGTTATTAACTAGTCTAATTACTTTTAATTTGAAAGCTTGAATATGTGTGAAAACATAAGAGCTGTATAGACTCCCAAATTAAAAATTACGGCTCAATTGATTTTACTCTAACTTAGACTAAGTTCGGAATAAAGTAAGTGCGAGCAAACAAACAATAAACTACTTTAAGTCATATTCAAATATCAACAATAAAATGAAAGCTAAAAGAGTAGGGAAAAATGATGCAAACACAAGATAATATCAAGACGTGTTATCGAAGAGGAAACCAAAATACTCGGCGAAAAACCTCTCTGCCGCCCTCCAAGCGGTAAATTAATACACTAGAGAATAAGTTGAAGTACACAAATAACAAAAGACCCTCCAAGCCTAGTCTACCCCATGTACTTGAACCCTCCAAGCTCCTACTAACAACTGACTTGACGAAACCTTGTCTTCTCTAGCTCTTCGGATCACGCAATTCAGCTCGATTGCATCCACCAAACAAATGTCTTCTTCCAATACTTCCCAGCAGCACCAAAACCTCACTTTACACTCAGAATGGGTGTGGTAAGTGTTTGGGCTATCAACCTCTCAAGGATTTATATATGAAGAGGTAGGAGTTGAGGAAAACCACAAAGGATTGTGTAGAGGATTGTGGGTATAATAATCTCTAACTCTCAAGGGTAATCTTTAGGGTTTTCTCTTTGAAAAGCACTCCTTACAATATGTAGGTAGTGTGGGTATATATAGTGTGGGTGAAGACATGGTGTAGCAAATATGCCAAAATAGCAAAACAAAATGTTACATGGGTATTTCACGAGAAGGCCTTACCCGCGAATTACTTGCGAAAACCAACTGTCATGACTCTTTGCATTCCAATCATGTGGTTTGCATGTGGCTCACTTCGCGGGAAGGCTTCTCGCGAAACTTCTCGTGAAATCCACTTGATCTTCAATAATGTCTTGAGTCTTCACACTCTCTTTCACACACAACCCATACAATAAAATCCCACATAAAATACAGGGTACATATGATTGAACAAAATTACAATCAAATTTAGCACGGAATTCAAGCCAACGCAGAATAGTTGTAAATTACAACTTTACACAATTCAATGTAGTTCTTCACTTTAAGTGGTTTCCTTTGTCCCACTCACCAAAATCCATCCAATCACTTCCTTAAAACCATAAACAAGAATTTCCAACAGGTAAGAAATTTCCTTCCATGGAGACCCTTATTAGTCCTAGGAGTACCCCCACTCTTTTATATTTGATATTGGTTATATTGTACGTTTGGTATTTAATTAACTTTTGACATTTATTTCAAAATTATCGTATATTTTAAAAACTTTTAAGCAGGTCTTTATTAAAAATTCATGAAATTGATGTCATTTGCTAACGTAAAACCCATGACATGGCATGAATTGCACTTGTCACGTTTATGTCAATGCTCTTCATCCATCGGATGATGGTAAGACATCTTCAAAAAAAAGAAAAAAAAAAAGATTAAAAAAAATAGAGGATGAATTATGCATTTTAACCTAACATTATTTAGAGATGACATTGCAAACGTTAACACAAATCCCTTTTCGGGCACATAAAAATAATAAGAAAACCTTATGATGCTTTTTTTTTTTAATAGGACGTTGAGCAAGGTTTAGCTGGAGCAAAATCGACAAAGGAAGCAATTGAGATACTTCTAAGTTCGTATAAATCATCAGAGAGATATGAGCAATTACGGAAGCAAGTAGCTGAAATACATAAACCAGTGAGCAAGTAATAATTTACCTAATAGTGTAAGTTATTTTTTGCATAACATGGTATAAAAATTGATGACAGTCACATGACCAGAGAAATGGAAAATAGTTAACTGAAATTTACTTTGGTTTCAGGACCATGGAGAATTGGAGATGAAGAGAAGCCATGCTAGCTTCCTTACTCAGTGCTCTGTTCTACTGAGAAGATATTTTGTGAACATGTATCATGATCTAGGCTACTATTGGTTGCGCATAGCAATTTATATCACATTAGGTCTAGGCCTTGGTACCATGTATCACAATATTAGGCATAGTTATGCTTCAATTCAGGAAAGTTGATTAAATTCATAATTTCTAACAACTTAAGTTTTTGAGATAATCGAGAACTTAATATTATAACTTTGGTTATTTCAGGCTAGAGGTGCATTGCTTTCATTTATAGCTTCATTCCTAACGTTCATGTCCATTGGTGGATTTCCCTGTCTTGTAGAGGATGTGATGATATTTTAACTTATTTTGTGGTCCAAAAGTGTTTGTTGAATCTATATATGCATCGGCATATTAGTACTTTCACTAATGGCTTATTGAAAAGCTTAATTTGCTCAAATAAGATGCTCTTGACACTCTTTGCTCATATATTTTTTTAGCATTATAAGTATTGATACATTGTCAACAGCTTATTAGCATTATTTGAACAATAGGGACAATGTATCAATAATTTCCTCAATTATTGATACATTGTCAACAACTTATTAGCATCTCCAACAGGGCTAGCTATCTCTAAAATTTGGAGAGAAAATACACTATTCACACAAAAAATGAACTCCAACAGCCTCTCTATCTCTTTTTTTTTTTTTTTTTAGAGTTGCTACAGTAGCTCTCCAGGCTTGGAGAGCACTGTAGCAATCACTGTATCTATTGCAAAGATTATTCCTCCTTGAAATAATACCGGTTGAATTAAAAAATATTTTTTTCTCTTTCTCTTTCTTCTTCACTTCGTCTCTCTTCTTTATCTCAACGGCTACAAAACGCAAAATACAATCCAAACACGAAAATAATTTTTCTCATAAACCAAATGAAAAAAAAAAAAAAAAAAAAAATGAGAGACCTATTCATAAGCAAAGGAATGAAATCAGTCTCAATAATCACAACTGATTAAAATATTTAATTTTCACTCAATAATCACAACGATTACAACAGAACTATTCTTGATCTTTTCTCTCAAATATCTCTAAACTCAGTCTCAATCAAACATTCACAACAGCTACAAACACAACAATCATTTCTTTTAAACATCTCTAAACTCAAGCATAATCAAAATACAAACTCAAAAACACAATCTTAAAATTAATCAAATCATAACAATAAAAGCAAAAAAAAAATTAAAAAAAAAAGAGACAGAAGCTATCTGACCCACGGTGGAGCAAAAAAGAGACAAAACTAGAGAGTGTTCTAGAATCAAGTAGAAATTAAAAATAAAAATTAAAATTAAAAAGAGAGAGAGAGAGAGAGAGAGAGAGAGAGAGAGAGAGAGAGAGAGAGAGAGAGAGAGCTAGAGATAGTGAAAATGTGATCCGGAATGTACTAGAAAAAGAGATAGAAGAGTAGATAGGGATGGGAGTGGGATAGGTGTGTGGTGGAGAAAAATCAAGAGAAAAGGGAAAAAAAAAAACGTATGGATGATAGAACGAAAGAAAGGAAAAATACAATTTAGAAATGCTGTCACAATATTTTCACAATAAATTTTAAGTAACATATTGTTATTAGCTAATATTGGTAAGTAAAAATATAATTTCAGTGGTAGGTTCAAATTAAAACTAGTAACAACTTTAAACATAAATTTTGTTGTGAAAGTATTCTGTAAAATGTTGTGAACATAGCGCTTTACATTAAAAAATATAGTTGTTAAAAAAAGAATAAATGATGATTAAAAAATGAATAAACAATGAATGAAAAAATAATATTTAAATGAGATAAAGAATGAGGTAGAAAATCTGTTGGAAAGTATATTTGAAAAAGTTGGTAAGTAAAAGCTAAATGTCACTATTCATTCTCTAAACAGGCAAAAATTTGGAGAAGCTACTAGAGATGCTCTTAGCATTATTTGAACAACAGGGACAATGTATCAATAATTGTAGTACAAACTACAAAAGACTTGTAATCAGTATCACATCAAGTGACCAAAAAATTATTTTATTTTATTTTTTGGAAGTGAATCTATAAGGTTTTTAATACTTTTATATCAAAAATTTTAATACAAATTGAAAAAATAATAATAAAATTGCTGTTTCAAGAGGACAAACTTCGTCCAAGCTTGAACCATGTATTATGGATGGATGTGCTTTGTGCCTTGTGCCAAAATAAAATCAAGTGACTAAGTCCAATTCATTTCATTATCTATCCCAACCACCCACTGACCTTACCATTACCCATCAATTTTACATTGAAAATATTTATAATGCTACCGTTTCTAGTCCTACTGACTTGCTTGCTCTCCTATTTGTGAGGGAAGAGATTTCATCTAAGTGTGTGTTTGCCTTCAAATTTAAAAGCCAGCTTATTTTTACTACTATTCATGGGCCTTATTGCACTTTTTGATACTATTCATGAGTCTCACTGTACTATTTCAGCTAACTTTTCCCTTTATTTACAGTACTTTCAGAAAAAAGTTTCCAATTTCAACAAAATAAGTGGATCCCAAACAGACTCTAATTGTGAGTTTTAAATTGTGTTTTGAAAAGACACACCTTTTCAAATGACTAGTCTATTAGTATTTATTTTAGTCATTAGTTGAATTTGTTGGATTTATGTGATATATTTTCTACATACACATATGCACTAAATTAAATAATGCCTGAATACTTTATTGAATATGATTAATATAACAGTTGAATGCCTAAATTGAATATATTGAATGAACTTATAGTTTACCCTTTATTATTTTGCACCATGAATAAATTTCTTATAAAGAAATCACTTGTATTGCAAGATTAATATTCTAAGCAAAATTGTGTTGACTTTAATAATTTTCTTTCAGGTCATAGGCTATGAGAAAATGTCTTATTTTTTCATCCTAATGATCAGGTTGAAATAAGAAGAGCATATTTACAAAGAGGTTTTTGTCAACTTCTTGGCCATGATTTCCCTAAAAAGGAAATTAATGGATCATTGTGTTGATTTAATACTAATTAGTTTAAAGAATACAAAAATTGGTTGGAATAGATTATAATAAAAGATGATGTATTTTGTTTATATTGTTACTTATTAGGCAAGATGTTCATAATTGGATAGGATATCAGTAGTTTAATGATTGTTTGGTTGTATACATTGAAAATGATGCAGTTGATAGAATTGATAACGAAACTATCATACATCAATTTCAAAATATAAAAACTCGTAAAATAAAATTTTAAAGATTTATGTATTTATGCTTTTTTGTGATATCAATATATTCAAATTTTGTTTTATTAAATTTTGTTTAATTTAAGTTTTTTAATGACCACCCTGAGAAAAATTTCTAGAGTCGCTACTGCTTGCCAGACTTTGCATGAATCTTAGGCAACGTAAATATTGTTGACCGAATGATGCTCTAATATGCCCGGTCCGTAGTACTGTTTGCTAGTACATTAAACCACTTTACTATCAATGTTTGAAGAAAAAAAAATATAAAGAAAAATATAAAATGGGTACTAAAAAAAACCATTTTTAAATGTTGATGTTTCTTTTTTTTGCCATATAAGTGTTGATGTGGGAATTAAAATTTAGACACATTAGCATTAGACATGCCAAAAGTGGTTAACTACTTGGGTGTTTTCTTTTTTTCTTTTTCTTTTTTCATGGTAGAGTCCAAATTTATTGTAAGTTAAAAATAATGACTAAATTAATTGTTACTAAAATGTAAAAATTAACTAACTGTAGTCTCAAAATATATGAACCAAAATAGTATTCTTGCCTTTAAAAAATGGTTAAATTTGTTGCGCGCGCACACACACACACACAAAAAAAAAAAAAAAAAAAAAAAAAAAAAAAAAAAAAAAAAAAAAAAAAAACAACTAAGATAGTGACTTTCCATTATGATTTTTGTGTAAAATAACTTGTGCCTAATAAATTATTTCTTAAAAAATATATTTTTCCGAAGGGTATAGAGTTTTAATGACCCATTATAGAATAGTACCTGTGAAACGATAACTTGTGTTATTCATATTTCAGGGAGGCTGGGTTCAAATATAAGGCAAAGAGGAGAGATTTTGATTAATGGTCGTAAACAAGCCCTGGACATCGGTATGGAAAGAACATAATATAAAAAAAAAAATTGCATTAGTAGTACTCTTTCTTTTTTAAATAAAACATCGATTGAAATCTATAATACATATTGCTCCATCGTCATAATTGTTCTTTCTCATCATGTAAAGACATCAAAGATTTATTTTAGGTATAGACGCAATTGACTTTAACAATTCAATTAGAGTTGTTGAAGGGTTATTAAAGATATTACAAAATTTACTTTATCAACTTTACAAATTCATGTTTCACTAATAAAAAAAAAAATTATTTAGATATCTTTAAAGAAAATGTTAAAAGTGAAATCAATCACATTTATTACTAGGTAAAATTGTAAATTTTTTTTTTTTTGGTAGTAAAACTGATAATAATATTAATATTTTTTAAAATAAAAAATCATTGTATTATCTTTCAATGAATTAACTATACCTTTCACAAAAAATACCCCTCTATTATCAAGTCAATTGTGTTGTGTGAACCACCATGCACTTTTGGCGCGATAGTCACTACACAAATATGAATTTATAGAGCAATGGTCCGGGTTTAAATCCTAGAAGGGAGTTTCACACACATATACACTTAGATTAGCCTAGAGTAGAATTTCTATCTTGTATTAAAAAAAAAATTGTATTGTGTGCAGATCCAATGAAGTCTTTTTCTTTCATTCTTTTTACCCCAAATAGTGTAAGTCATTGTAGTTGGAAGCAAAGTCATTATTGTTGGAAACCAAGTTATATTTTAAGGTTTTTATAGGTGAGTGTGTATCATGCAAAACATATACATATATTCAAGGCAGGATCAATTTTGTTCTCTCTCCTAAAAGCTTTCAAAATTGAACTCAAATCATTTTTTGTAACACAACAAGATCATATTATTATTCTAACTATTTTCCTTTTTGCATTCTGTTGAACATAGGCATACGTAACACAAGATGATACATTAGTGATGACTTTAACTGTTAGAGAAGCCGTGTATTACTCAGCTCAGCTCCAATTACCTGACTCCATGTCAAAATCAGAGAAGGAGAGAGCAGAAACGGCAGTAAAAGAGATGGGTTTGCAAGATGCAGTGAACACTAGAATTGGAGGGTGGGGAGTCAAAGGCATTAGTGGAGCGCAAAAGAGGGTAGTTAGAATTTGTATAGAGCTCTTAACACATCCCAAGCTTCTCTTCCTTGATGAACCAACAAGTGGAATTGATAGTGCAGCATCATATTATGTAATGAGCAGAATTGCAAGCTTAGGTCAAAGAGATGGGATTAGAAGGACCATTATTGCATCAATTCATCAACCCAGTAGTGAAGTCTTTCAGCTCTTCCACAACCTCTGTCACCTGTCTTCAGGTAGAACTGTATATTTTGGTCCTGCTTCTGCAGCAGTTGAGGTAAGTAATTGAAAATTTTCTTATTATCTTTGTATCATATTAGAGTTGGAATAAGTTACTAACTACTCTAACTACCCCCAATTTCAATGTAGTTTTTCACTCTAAGTGGTTTCCCGTCCCATTCACCAAAATCCATCCGATCACTACCTTAAAACCATAAACAAGGATTTCCAACAGGTAAGACATTTCCTTGAAGACCCTTATTAGTCCTAGTAGTACTATCCGACTCCTTCTATATTTAATTCTAGTTAAATTGCATATTTGGTACTCAAACAAAGATAAAAATTGAGGACCAAATATGCATTTTAACCAAATGTTTCGTAGAGATGACATTGTGAATTGTGAGCTCAAGTCCCTTTTTGGGTACTTAAAAATAAAAGGTGAACGTTATGAAGCGTACAAATTTTCATATAGGACGTTGAACAAGGTTTAGCTGGAGCAATATCCACAGACGAAGCAATTGAGATACTTCTAAGTTCGTATAAATCATCAGAAGGGTACAAAAATTAGCTGAAATATGTAAACAGGTGAGGAACTAATTTACTGAATAATTTAAGTTATTTTTCACATCATATGGCATACAAATTGATGATTGACACATGACTAGAAATGGAAAATAGATGACTGAAATTTACTTTGTTTCCAGGAATGTGGAGAATTGGAGACAAGGAGAAGCCATGCTAGCTTTCTTACTCAGTGCTTTGTTCTAACAAGATCTTTTGTGAACATGAATCGTGATCTTGGCTACTATTGGTTGCGCCTAATAATTTATATCGCAATAGATCTAGGCCTTGGTCTCGTGTTTTTCAATGTTGGGCGTAGATATGCTTCAATTCAGGTAAGAGAGTATCAAAAAAATTCAGGCACAGGAGAAACTATAGATAATACTGTTCAGACAAGTGAGAATAGAACAAGTATAAGTTGATTTCATTCTTGCATGTCACATTAGATGATTAAATTTATAATTTCCTAATAACAACCAAGTTTTTGGGATAATCGGCAACTTAACATTGTATGACATGGTTGGATTTAAAATTGAACATTGTAATTTTGGTTGTTTCATGCTAGAGGTGAATTGCTTTCATTTGTAGCTTCATTCCTAACGTTCATGGCCATTGGTGGATTTCCCTCCTTGGTGGAGGACATGAAAGTGAAAGTTCAATATGGGTATGAAACGCCTTTGAACGTTTAGACCCCAAATTATAAAAATACTAATTCAAGCTTTATATCAAACAATTAATGTGCAGAGCAAGATAATAAGCCAATAACAGAATTGATAGACAATCTAAGCCAAATATAAACACATCCACAGCAGTAAATATAAGGCAAAGATAAAGGGAAGAGAGATGCAAACACAAAGACAACAGTAATGTGTTATCGAAGAGGAAACCGAAGCCCTCGGCGTAAAACCTCTCCGTCGCCCTCCAAGCGGTCAATAATCCACTAGAAAATGTAGTTGGGATACATAAACAGCAATAGACCTTCCAATCTTAATCTACCCAAGTACCTAAGCCCTCCAAGCTTCTTGCTCCAACGAGGTTGCGCCGAACCTTTTTCTTTTCTAGCTTACCGGATTCCGCTACTTGACCATAGCATCAACCAATGTATATTGGTTCCTTCCAAACTGCTTCCCTTAGCACCAAATAAACCTTCTCACAGACGTGGGTGTGGTGAGATAAGGATTTGGTAAAAAACCTCTCAAGGGTATGACAATAGAGAGGAAGAGAGTAGAGGAATTTGTAGAGTTTCTTAGATGAAGATTGGGGCTGAGTCAATCTTGTTTTTCTCTAGGGTTTTCTCTCACAAAATTCTCTCTCCAAGCTCTCTACATTTAGTGGGTATAAGGGTCTATATATAGTGAGGTAATATGAGAAAACGAAGAGACATATTTTTGCCAAACAGGGTAAATTGGCGGCTTGGTCTCGCAGCTTGTCCAAGTCACGAAATCAAGTCGCAACGTAACGGCCTCGCCAGCCTGGGACTTTTGTCCTATAGTGCAACAGCTGGCGCGACCCTTTAGCTTCCCTGTATGCATCTCACGTGCCTAAAGTTGGCGACTTGCAACCGCGAGCCACCCGCGAGTCCTAGCCGCGAAGCTCTACTTCTTTGCACATACTTGAGTTTTTCTTCACAACTTCTCACACAATACCTTACAATAATCCCACCTAAATACAGAGTTACTAAATGCTTAAATTACAAGCAAATTGGCACGGAATAAAGCCAACAAGATGGTTGATAGTTTTCAACCTTACAATCTCCCCATTTAGCTATTCCGTGACAAAACCCTAAAACAAACTCTAAACTTAACGCGTGAGTTAGGAACAGTTAGAAAACTCACTCACACCTAACTCTAGAATCTGCGAAACTCTAGAACCATAAGAACAAGTAACTCCTGAAACACAACAACACAATAAGTTCATTGTATACAGAAACTTGTAATGCATATGGAGCAAGCACAATTCGATCATGCACAATGGAATAAAGCAATAGACCATGGCAAGACCAAAACAGGTAATCACTATAGCCAAGTGATCACAATGCTCATTCACACTTGGAAAGAACATCCAGACATTCAAGACAATAAACACAAGGTAAATTGCTTGAATGACCAACACTCAACCAATGCACAGTACATGAAGTATGTGCATCTAGGAACAATCCTACAACGGGCACAAGAGTGACAGTACTTAGAAGAAAATGTAAGATATTTAGTTGAAAGTACTGATTTAACAAAGCACAAAGGCTGCATAAAGCATGGCACGGACCACAAAAGCCTACAAACGTGCATAAACAAATCCTTAAAGCTTACATAAGCAACATGGGTACAAACCAAAACATAAAGTGCTAAAACTGAATAACATCTAAAGATAGACAAAAATAGTAAACAAAAGTCTGTTAGCTTAAATCCCCCCCTTTCGTTGAGCTCCTGCCAACAGCATCTCCCCCTTTTTGTCATGGAATAGCTAGTCGTCATTATCTTCTAGCTTTCTTTGAATTTCATCCAATTGAGTTTGAATCAAAGTGAACTTCGTATCCCATCGAATGCTGAGATGATTCAAGATGGAAGTAAGGTCGGACATATTGGAACTCAGTTTATGAACAAAAGCTATAATAGAGTCTAGCTTCTCATCAGCGGGAAGTGAACTAGAGCGCGAGCCACTGTGGGACACGGAAGCTTCTGTTTTGATTCCCTTCTTGCTATGATCAATGCTAGCGTTAAATGTGCGCATGTTGATTGGACATGGTTTTGCGCAGGGAAATTCATTCTCAGACGGATGGAGCCCTTTACGCTTCAGAATCCATGAGATGAGACAGCAAAATGGGATGCACATCCTTAATTCGGTTTGTAGAACAGTTTTATGAAGGATATGAAAGATATAAGCACAAATGTCAATCTCGACATCAGAAATCAGATCATGAAGAAACAGTGCACGCCCGAGATTCATATACCCTGTGCTGGATAGGGGATACAAGTTGTGAAACATGACGATCGTAAGCACCTTCAATTTTGGAGGACGAGATGAAACACTGACTGAGTTCTCATTTGAGGAAAATTCTAGATTTTCCCCAAGAGCTGCTTTAAGTAGTTTTTCATCCGGATGTAGATCATCGTAGACCGGTGAGACCCAAGAATTAGCCTATTGATGTGCAGAATCTCTGCTAGGTATGCGGGAGAGACCGAGAAAATTTTTCCTCTAACCCAGCACTTAAGTTCATCTCCTTCAACAATTGCATTAGCATAGAACTCTTTGACCAGATCTTCATATGCATCATCAAGGTCAGAGAGGAGATAATTTCAACCCTTGCGTGCAAACCATTGAGGAATGTTGGTGTCAAACAGAGAATGTTGGTCAAAGACTCTTTCAATCAGAGGTGTAGCCTTTTTGAAGTAATTGTCATGAGTCTGAAAGGCAGCATATGATCCAAACCTGTTGGGATCGAACACACCAGAAGAGGAACGAGCCCGCTTTGGTGTAGAAGAAAATCATCAATTTTAATAACATGTTCCTTTCCTTTGCTGCTGCCTCCTTTCACAGCTGATCTTTTGAATGGAGACATTTTAACTCTGCACCATGATTTTACACACACAAGAAACACCAAACAGGACAACAAACATTATTAGTAATGTGTCAGTGCCATACCATGTGTAATGAAGGAAACCCTAAATACTTGACATTTAGGTTCAAAACATGGCAATGAGTGTGTGTAACCAACCAATACCACAGTAGGTACACAAGATTGAGAAGATCAGTGTAAGAACTAGCACAAACAAGTAATATATCCCAAAAATCGGAAACTCATGTTCGAACATGATAAGTCACAACCCACAACAACATCTTCACAAATCAAAAAAAAAAAAAAATGCTCAAACCAGTAAGTATGAAGGGAAAGGAAGAAAGCCCATACCTTTTTGTGGAAGATTTGAGAGAAGATGATGCAGAAATGGAGGATTTTCACAAAAATAAAAAAACTCGGAGTGTTTGTGAGAATAAAATGAGGAAGACAATGAACAAGTACAAAGGTACGAGGGAAAAAAAAAAACTAAAAGTTTTTTAAAAATTGTCTTGAAAAAGCAAAACACGCGTTTTTCGCGACTAGATCAAGTCGCCAGTAAGTCGCCAGGTTAAGTCGCGAAACACTGTGAAGAGAAGAAACTTGAGAAATTTCTCTAAGTGTTTTTCGTGACTGGAAGGTCTACCCGCGAGATAGTCGCGATATGAGCCACGAAATTCTCTGAGTACTTCTCACGACTGGACCTTCCACCCGCGAACCAGTCGCTACACTGACCCGCGAAAACAAAAACTCAAATTTTGGAAAAAATTTCTAAGTATTTTTCGTGATTAGAGCATTTACTCGCCAGTTAGCCACAAAAAATCTCTGAGTGATCTCGCGACTGGGACATGTGACTGGGCCAACCCACGACTTAGTCGCCAAAACAGGGCAACACTGTTTTTGAAATTTTTGACATTTTTGTAAAATCAAAGTACTTTCCAAAAACAAATCAAAACACTCAAAAATCTTTTTGTGTTTGACCAACAGAAATTGAGCATGTGAAAACACATTTAATCAAGTACAATCACACAAATAAATATGACATTCATTGAACATAGACTTGTGTGTTGTGTGTGGATATCAAAAATGAGATAGTCTTTAGTCCAATGTGAAGCTTTAATGATCAATTCAATCAAGACATACACAACTAGCACTAGATAATGTGATTTATCTCAATTATAGAAACATGCATATATGACCTCCCACAAGTACTTGATAACAATTCTTTGAAGGTTTACATTTGGCTCCATATTTAACATATCATTTACAATTTTTGAGCAAAGAAAATCTCATTAAGAGATAGATGCCTGAAATTTTTGATATTTCAATTAATGTGTTAGCCTTTGACTTTTTGGACATCATTCATATATTTTATTTTAGTCGCTTTCCCTTTTTCCTAGTTGAATACTAGTTTGTGCGACAGATTTTTGCAGCTCTATATCTCTTTTCATTTTAAGATTTACATTTAGAGAGCTTTTTTAAGCATAAAAATAAAAGGTGGGAAGATATATAGGCATGAGTCTATGCATGTCTCAAGATCATCACAACCATTCACTAATCATTCATGACAAGGTTGATGATATTTTTACAACAGTCACATAGATTTCAGAATTTCTTCCACAATGATATGAGTGCATGAGAGACAAGCTAAGCTCGTTAAATGCACAAAGCCATAAGTACAAAGGTACAAGGCAAAACATGCTTTGAGACAAAAACTCAACAAAGTGATCAAACTTTTTGGATTTTCTATTTTTTATGTGTTTTTGGATTTTTGACACAAAAACATTAAAAACCAAAAACAAAAAAAAACAAAAACATTCAGACAAACAAACAAAAAAAAAAAAAAAAAAAAAAACTGGGTTCTTCGGGGATCGAGATCGAGATCGAGCGCTGGGTTCACGACGAGGTGCGGTGCGAAGGCTAGATCGCGAGATCGAGCGGAGGTGATCGAAGGCGATCGCCGAGGAGATCAGCGGTAGTGCGATCGAAGGCGAGATCGGCGCTGTGCTTGGGGCTCGCCGGCGACGTCTCCGGCGTGTCTGGGCTCCTCGACGGGGGGCTGAAGGTGCTCTCTTTCTCTCTTTCCCTCTCTCTGTCTTCATGCTCTCTCTTTCTCTCCATTTTCCGGAATTCATTTGAAGTGAAAATGATTCCGTAAATCATTTGAAGTGAAAATGATTCCGTAAATCATTTTCACCCTTGGCCGTGAGTCAACTGAAAATGATTTCCAGAAAATTGCATTTTCCGGCGCAACCAAACACCCGAAAATATAGAAAACCATTTCCGGAAATGAATTTCACCCAAAACAAACGCAGCCTAAGTGTTTTTCGCGATTGGAAGATCTACCCGTGAGATAGTCGCGATATGAGCCACGAAAATCTCTGAATACCTCTTGCAACTGGACCTTCCACCCGCGAACCAGTCGCCATACTGACCCGCGAAAACAAGAAAACTCAAATTTTGGAAAAAAATTTCTATGTCCTTTTCGCGATTAGAGCATTTACTCGCCAGTTAGCCGCGAAAAATCTCTAAGTGATCTCGCGACTGGGACATGCAACTGGGCCAACCCACGACTTAGTCGCCAAAATAGGGCAACATTGTTTTTGAAATTTTTGATATTTTTGTAAAAGCAAAGTACTTTCCAAAAACAAATCAAAACACTCAAAAATCTTTTTGTATTTGACTAACAAAGATTGAGTATGTGAAAACACATTTAATCAAGTACAATCACACAAATGAATATGACATTCATTGAACATAGACTTATGTGTTGTGTGTGGATATCAAAAATGAAATAGTCCTTAGTCCAATGTGAAGCTTCAATGATCAATTCAATCAAGGCATACACAACTAGCACTAGATAGTGTGATCTATCTCAATTATAGAAACATGCGTATATGACCTTCCACAAGTACTTGATAACAATTCTTTGAAGCTTTACATTTGGCTCCATATTTAACATATCATTTGCAATTTTTGAGCAAAGAAAATCTCATTGAGAGATAGATGCCTGAAATTTTTTATATTTCAATTGATGTGTTAGCCTTTGGCTATTTGGGCATCATTCATACATTTTATTTTGGTCGCTTTCCATTTTTCCTAATCGAATACTAGTTTGTGCGACAGGCTTTTGCAACTCTATATCTCTTTGCATTTGGAGATTTACATTTAGAGAGCTATTTTAAACAAAAAAAAAAATAAAAGGTGGGAAGATATATAGGCATGAGTCTATGCATGTCTCAAGATCAACAAAATCATTCATGACAAGGTTGAAGATCTATTTATAACAGTCACATAGATTTCAGAATTTCTTCCACAATGATATGAGTGCATGAGAAACAAGTTAAGCTCGTTAAATGCATAAAGCCATAAGTACAAAGGTACAAGGCAAAACATGCTTTGAGACAAAAACTCAACAAAGTGATCAAACTTTTTGGATTTTATATTTTTTATGTGTTTTTGGATTTTTGACACAAAAACATTAAAAAACCAAAGAAAAAAAAAACAACACAAAAACATTCAAACAAACAAAAGACCCACTCAACAAACCAAAAAAAATGTCATGGAAGATTGAGTTTAAGGAATGATACCGACACCAATTGTCTTGCGTAAGGATTCAAACCTAGGGCCATCAAGAGGTTTGGTGAATATGTCTGCCTTTTGATTGTCAGTGTTGATGAATTCCAGACATACTATCTTGTCCACTACCAAGTCCCGAATGAAGTGATAGCGGATCTCGATATGCTTTGATTTGGAGTGCTGAACTGGATTCTTTGACAGGTTTATAGCACTAGTGTTATCACAGAACACACACATAGTGTCTTAAGAAATTCCATAGTCATGCAATAGCTTTCTCATCTATAACAATTGTGCATAATAACTTCCTGCTGCAATGTATTCAGCTTCAGCCGTTGACAGAGATACTGAATTTTGCTTTTTGCTCATCTATGAAACCAAGTTATTTCAAAAAAAAAAAAAAAAAAAAAAAAAAAACCCACTCAACAAACCAAAAAAAATGTCATGGAAGATTGAGTTTAAGGAATGATACCAACACCAATTGTCTTGCGCAAGGATTTAAACCTAGGGCCATCAAGAGGTTTGGTGAATATGTCTGCCTTTTGATTGTCAGTGTTGATGAATTCTAAACATACTATCTTGTCCTCTACCAAGTCCCAAATAAAGTGATAGCTGATCTCGATATGCTTTGATTTGGAGTGCTGAACTGGATTCTTTGACAGGTTTATGGTACTAGTGTTATCACAGAACACACACATAGTGTCTTGAGAAATTCCATAGACATGCAATAGCTTTCTCATCCATAACAATTGTGCACAACAACTTCCTGCTGCAATATATTTAGCTTCAGCCGTTGACAGAGATACTGAATTTTGCTTTTTGCTCATCCATGAAACCAAGTTATTTCCAAGATAGAAGCACCCACCAAAAGTACTTTTCCTGTCATCAATGCACCCTGCCCAGTCAGCATCTGAATATCCCGCCAAACACTCATTCGAATCTTTTGTATACCAAATTCCATAGTCAGATGTGCCATACATAGCGAATGATTCGCTTAACTGCTGTTAAATGGGATTCTTTAGGAGCAGCTTGAAACCTTGCACATACTCCGACACTGAATGCAATATCTGACCTACTTGCTGTGAGATAGAGAAGACTACCAATCATACTCCGATAAAGGGTTGGATCAACGTCAACACCGGCTGCATCTATGCTCAACTTTGCCGAGGAACTCATGGGAGTAGAGGTGTATTTCTTGGAGTCCAGACCAAATCTTTTGACAAGATTTTTGGCATACTTCTCTTGAGAAATAAATATACCATCTCTCCGTTGTTTCACTTGAAGCCCAAGGAAGTAGTTCAACTCTCTCATCATGCTCATTTCAAATTCCCTCTTTATTTCTTCCGAGAACTCGTGAGCAAGTTGATCAATTGTGGATCCAAAAACAATATCATCCACGTACACTTGAGCGACAAGAAGGGATTTTTCATCTCTTTTAACAAACAATGTGCAATCTGCTTGACCTCTCTTGAACCCACGATCCAATAGGTAAGTAGTGAGAGGATCATACAATGCTCTTGACGCCTGCTTCAACCCATACAAAGCTTTCTTCAATCTTAGTACATGACCCGGGAAGTGAGGATCTTCAAACCCCTTGGGTTGTTCAACGAAAACTTCTTCATTAAGAAGACACTTTTTACATCCATTTGATACAACTTGAAATCTATGATGCATGCTATGGATAAGAGAATCCGAATAGACTCTAGTCTTGCTACCGGAGCAAATGATTCATCAAAATCTATGCCTTCCACTTGAGTATACCCTTGAGCCACCAATCTAGACTTATTTCGGATAACTTCACCATCTTCATCTGTTTTGTTCTTAAAAATCCACTTGGTGCCAATCACATGCGTATCTTCAGGCCTTGGAACCAATTCCCATACATCATTTCTAACAAATTGGTGTAGTTTCTGGTGCATAGACTCTATCCAATTCTCATCTTTCAGTGCTTCTTCTACCTTTTTAGGTTCAAATTGAGCAAGATAGCAGTTGTATGTTACATGGTTAGCAATATACTTTGGCCCTTTTCTCAAACGAAGTCCCTCGTTCACATTCCCAATAATATTACTTGATGGGTGATTGAGAGTCACTCTTGATGAAAGTTTCTTGGTAGTTGAGAGTTCCTCATCACGAGAAATTGGGATTTGAACTTCTAGAGGAGTGAAAGGACTTGAGACTTCTTGTGTTGATCTAGTCTCTCTTCTTGATATAGAAGGTGTGGACTCCTTTCCTAGTGTTACTTTCTCAGCATCATCACTTAGAGGCATATCATCAACATCCTCATTTTCCTTGAGTTTGAGCCCCTTTCCATCATCCTCAATTTCCTTTTCAGATATGGTGTCGTCTATGACAACATTGATTGACTCCATTATCGTCTTAGTATGTTTGTTGTACACTCTATAAACTCGGCTATTTGTGGAGTATCCTAGGAATATTCCCTCATCATTCTTAGCATCAAATTTTCTTGGATTTTCCCTGTCATTTAGAATGTAGCATGGCTCCCAAATACTCTGAAATACTTCACCTTGGGTTTCTTTTATCTCCATATTTCGTATGACATCTTCTTTGTCCCTGCTCGGAAATAAATTCTGTTACAAATGTGACAAGATGTGTTCACAGCTTCAGCCTAGAACCTTTGAGGTATGTTTTTGTTGAGTAGCATAACTCTAGCCATCTCTTGGATCACCCGGTTCTTTCTTTCAACCACCCCATTTTGTTGTGGAGTCTTTGGAGCTAAAAATTCCTTCTTGATACCATGCTTTTCACAAAACGACTCAAATTTAGCATTCTCGAATTCCTTCCCATGATCACTTCTAATTTTGACTATGGGAACTCCTTTTTCATTCTGCAGTCGCTTGCATAATCTTTGCATTTTATCACATGCTTCGCATTTCTCTCTAAGAAATTCCACCCAAGAGTACCTTGAGAAATCATCAACTACCACCATAATGTATCTCTTTCCTCCTAGGCTTTCAGTTCTTGTAGGCCCCATTAGATCAACATGAAGAAGTTCCAAACACCGTGAGGTAGCAATCACATTCACCTTGTGATGGTTTGCTTTTGTTTGTTTCCTCATTTGACATGCTCCACATATAGTCTTTTCCACCTTTCCAAACTTTGGAAGTCCTTCAACTGCCTCAAGTTTGGAGACTTTACATACTTGTTTGAAGTTTGCATATCCAAACCTGTGATGCCAAAGTTTCAGTATATCAACACGAGCACTTCTACATGAGACGGGTGCCGTAGGAACTACTCCATAGCAATTATCAGTAGTCCTACTTCCCTCCAAGACTTGAATCCCTTTTTCATCAATGATTATGCACTCCTTCTTTGAGAATTAGACAAGGAACTCTTCATCACATATTTGAGTAATGCTTAAGAGATTTGCCTTCAATCCTTTGATGTATAGCACTTTTTTCAGTAAAGGTAATCCCGGTATTTCAACCGATCCTTTCCCGAGAACTTGAGCATGACTCCCATCACCAAAAGTCACATAGTCACATGCTTTCTCTTTGAGAGTCTTAAACAGTGATTTATCTCCTGTCATATGACGAGAACATCCGCTATCAAGATACTATAAAGCACGAATTAAATACCTTCAATGAGGTGTGCACAAACATACAAGCATGAGACAAGCATTCTTGACCACCAAACAAAAATTCATTGTTACTTTCCATGCTTTTTCCAAATTGAATTTCCTTTTTCAGATTATCAACTTTTTCATGCAATGTTCTATTTCTTCTTTTGTATTTCTCAATCAAAGAATTAGACTCACATAGACTATTGTGTAGAATGTGGCTCTTATTTTCAAAGTATTTCAACAAGTGAATGAACATCTTAGCATGTTTTTTGGATTTAATTAGCTCTAAAAGTTCATTTTTAGAATATCCTTCAAACATACTCATAGAGTTATTATCACAGACACTTAAACCACAATTCAGCATGACCCTTTTTATAGCTGCATCCATCGCCAAGGGGTCTAGGATCGCACTCAGGTAATCAAACCACAAAGAATGCACCCACTCTGATACCAATTGAAAGTTCAATATGGGTATGAAACACCCTTGAACGTTTAGACCCTAAATTTTAAAAATATCAATTCAAGCTTTATATCAAACAATTAATGTGCGGAACAAGATAATAAGCCAATAACAGAATTGATAGACAATCTGAGCCAAATATAAACACATCCACAGCAGTAAATATAAGGCAAAGATAAAGGGAAGAGAGATACAAACACAAAGACAACACGCGATGTGTTATTGAAGAGGAAACCGAAACCCTCGGCGTAAAACCTCTCCGCCGCCCTCCAAGCGGTCAATAATCCACTAGAAAATGTAGTTGGGATACATGAACAGTAATAGATCCTCCAAGCCTAATCTACCCAGGTACCTAAGCCCTCCAAGCTTCTTGCTCCAACGAGGTTGCGCCGAACCTTTTTCTTTTCTAGCTTACCAGATTCCGCTACTTGACCATAGCATCAACCAATATATATTGGTTCCTTCCAAACTGTTTCCCTCAGCACCAAATAAACCTTCTCACAGACGTGGATGTGGTGAGATAAGGATTTGGTAAAAGACCTCTCAAGGGTATGATAATGGAGAGGAAGAGAGTAGAGGAATTTGTAGAGTTTCTTAGATGAAGATTGGGGATGAGGCAATCTTGTTTTTCTCTAGGGTTTTCTCTAGCAAAATTCTCTCTCCAAGCTCTCTACATTTAGTGGGTATAAGGGTCTATATATAGTGAGGTAATATGAGAATACGAAGAGACATATTTTTGCCAAACAGGGTAAATTGGTAGCTTGGTCTCGTGGCTTATCCAAGTCGCGAAATCAAGTCGCGAAGTAACGGCCTTGCTAGCCTAGGACTTTTGTCCTATAGTGCGACAGCTAGCGCGACCCTTCAGCTTCCCTGCATGCATCTCACATGCCTGAAGTTGGCGACTTACAGCCGCGAGCCACCCGCGAGTCCTAGCCATAAAGCTTTGCTTCTTTGCACGTACTTGAGCTTTTCTTCACAACTTCTCACACACTACCCTTACAATAATCCCACCTAAATACAAGGTTACTAAGTGCTTAAATTACAAGCAAATTGGCACGAAATAAAGCCAACAAGATGGTTGATAGTTTTCAACCTTACAGAAAGTATTTGAACGAGAGAGATTAAATGGGCATTATGGTGCTGTTGCGTTTGTTGTTAGCAACGCAATCTCTGTTGTGCCATACTTGATACTGGTTGCAATTTTTCCTGGAGCAATTGCTTATTACCTCCCTGGACTACGTGAAGGACCTGAATACTTTTTGTACTTTTTTCAAGTGGTATTTGCTTGTATGCTGTTGGTCGAGAGCCTAATGATGATCGTGCAAGTATCGTGCCCAATTATCTAATGGGCATAATAAGTAATAACTGGCGCTGGAATTCAAGCGTTAATGATTTTAGTTGATGGCTTCTTCAGATTGCTAGATGATCTTCCTAAACCAGTATTTAAATACCCATTACATGAGATTGCTTTTCATAAGTATGCTTTCCAAGGAATGTTCAAGAACGAGTTCGAAGGAGCAGTATTTTCCAATGACCAAGCTAGAGGGCCACCCATCATCACTGGACAAGTAATTTTGAGAGTTTTGTGGCAAGCTGAAATGGGTTACTCTAAGTGGGTCAATCTTGCTAGGGATGGTAGTCATTTATCGACTTATGTTTTTGGGAATCGTCAAGGCTAATGAAAAAATCAAGCCTATGACTAAGGCTTTAATTTCAATGCCTCCCAGGCAAAATACATAGGTTACAATGACTGCTTCTTCTGCACCCTTAAAATTAGAAATGATGTAGGGTCTGTTTGGATACCGTTTATTGCTAAAAACTGAAAATACTGTAACAAAATAATTTTTAAATGTGTGAATAGTATCGTGGGACCCAATTTTAAAGTTGTTTTTGTGGAAGAAAAAAAAAGTACTTGCGGGTCCCATGAACAGTGCACAAGACCCACAAAAAAACATTGGACACTAGATCCCACAACACTATTCACACATTTAAAAATTATTTTGCTATGGTGTTTTCAGTTTTCAGCAATAAGCAGTATCTAAACAAACCCGTAGTACAGGTTTTTTAACTTTTAGCATAATGGATTCTACTAGAAAACAATCTATGTAAAGTTCTACTTATTTATCGAAAGAAATAAGAATAGTTTGACTGGTAATGGTATAGGTTTCTTAAACTTTCTTTCAACAACTTATGGCGGAGAAGTTGATGCAGGCTCTGTTTATTTTGTTATAAAATGCTTTTTAGAAAACATATTAAGCATTTTTCGGTATTTGTTCTGCTATAAAAACTTGGTCAAACTTGAAAACATTTTCTGTTGATCGAAAAATGGGTGTAGCCAATTGTAAAATTTTTTACATAATTCATTTATTCTTGGCTCGCATGAACCCCTCCCTCGTTTGAGATATCACATTGTTTGTGGAATCCTAGACGTTGTCGGGGTATTATCCACTTACTTATCTTATGTTTAGTAGCTAGTTGAATTTTATTGATACAAACA